>NW_025813994.1:32500-52222 GCF_021917145.1 Hypomesus transpacificus
ACTGCTATGGTGCATTTTTGTCTGTTTTCTTTCTTTCTGTTTGTCTGTCTGTCTGTCTGTCTCTCTCTTTCTGTCTCTCTTTCTTTCTGTCTGTCTCTTTCTGTCTCTCTCTCTTTCTGTCTCTCTATTTCTGTCTCTTTATTTATGTCTCTCTCTCCCTCTTTATGTCTCTTGGGAGAAGAAGGGGTTTGGGAAATGGGGGAGGTAGGAAGCAAGGTACTGGCAAAGTGGAGAGGACAGGGAGGAAAGCAAAGATAGTGGGTAGGATGAAGTGAAAAAGATGGGGATGGAGAGGGAGAGTTAATCTGTAGAGAAACAGATTGGCTTTCCCTTTGCCTCCCTCACAATCCTTCAAAGCTGTCCATAAATACCTCCACCACAACACTCAGCTTCTAAGACACTCTACAAACTTCACCACACACACACACACACACACACACACAGACACACACACAGAGACACACACACCTGTACCGTGACGTCAAAGTCACAGCCAAGGAACTCATGCGGCTCTCCACTTTTCTCTCCCAGGCACATGGGGTGATAAGAGAATAGGGTTGGTGACTCGAAACATTTGGGTCAATAAAACACAGAGATGTTTTTTAGCTCAAAAGGAAATTGATTTCTTTGCAGCCCCTTGTGTTGTGACCTTCCAGAGCTAGGCGATGGACTCCTTTCATGAGACCTAAAGACCCCATCTAGGCTGTTTGTTTGTTGCGTCAGCATCCTTATAGCTGAGCTGAGGTTGTGTCAGTGAAGTGAGGGAGTATCTGCAGTCTGGTCTGGAACATTGGCTTTTCTAACCTGAGACCAACGATATCTGTCAGTTTTTCTGCTTGTCTGTATTTAAGGACATAAAATACAATACAATGTAAGTAATTACCCCCAAATATTCAAAATAAACTTTATTTCTAGACTCTGCAATCATAAAACTGCAAATCCTCAGGTAATGATATTGTTTTCTTATCTGTTTACCCACCGTACTGTGCTATTCACATCAAACACTATTTTATCCTGGAAGCACTGATGCTTTGTAATGTGTTATACGGGGAGTTTTTACGTCATGTTTTAAAGTCGATTTCCTTGTCTTGGTCGGCCAGGTGTTCAGTCTGTGTGGTTTTCACAGGTGTTTCTGCTTGGTGTGTCTTTCAAAACACCCATAGATGCACGTTCAAGGAGGATGACTTGGAAATATTATTGATTTGTCGTTTAAGAATCCTGTGTATGTGTGTGTGTGTGTGTATGCTTGTGTGAATTCTGTGACACCACTAGAGGCTGGAAGACGATGTTTCCCACCCGGGGAGAGAGGGGTGATTGTCTCACAGGGGGGCGAGATAGGTGTAACAGAGGCAGTCTCGCTGCTCATCAGCCCTCCCCACACTAGCACTCTGATTTGCAACTACTAACCATCTACGCTAATGAAAAGCTAGCTTTTCACTGGCGCACTGTAAATTAGCTTGACAAGTGAGTTTTAACCAATTCACATCGGCTACATCGGCTCCCACATACAAAGGAAAAGGGGCCATCCAGCTGAGGAAAGGTTTTTATTTGGGCCGGATTGCAGCCCTTGGATGAACATTTAAATTCAATTTTTGTATTCATAATAATGAATTATTTAAATTATTACTTCCTCTCTATTTCTGTTGTTCTGTAGAATTCTGTTTATACTACCTTTTGAAATAAGAAGATTGAAAGAATCATGTTCATGGAGAATTAGGAAATGAAACGCTTTTTTCTGTTTTAAACTCTGCTTTGCGTACTCCTTGGCAACCTTTGCACTACTAACGCCAGGCATACTGAGGAACAACCTCTCATGGTATTACAATTCATACAGGCTATGACTGGGAAGGAGTCAATGAATCTGACCTGCTGCACGTTCCTGACATTTTCTTCAACACATCCGTTTTACTGGGAATCGACTTTCCTGACTATCCTCTGTCTACCACTCTCCCCCACCCCCCTCTCTCTCTCTCCCTCTATGAGATCATTACAGCCACAGATTTAACGAGTAAGAAGTGCCCTCTACAGCATGGCAGATGTGAGGGACACACACTCACACAAAACAAACACAGAGAGCTCTCGCTCGCTCACACACACGGACGCACACAAGCAGGCCCACGCAAAGCACACCACAGACGGACTCAATTGGTTGGGCCATGTGTGATTTCCCTGGGTAAATGTGTGATGTGCAATTGCTTTCATAGCAGCATGCAGTTAGCTCCATAGGCAGGAAAATCCCTGCTGTTTGACCCTATGTAACACATGAGCCATGATATTGAAGTCTGTTCGAGAGAAATAAGAGAGATGCAGAGACTAGATATATTGCAAGATTGAAGAGATGGATGTCTGTTCAAGATAGAGAGTCAAAAAAAGAGAGAGAGGCTCATTTCTATCATAACCAAATGGATCTGGATCCCAAAGGCTCGACGCCCCTACGAACCAGCCAATCGGCGCCTCCCAGAGGAGTCGGCGTTCACTTCAGTCCAACCGCTAGATCGCGTTCTCCTGCGGATGCTGGTCATCGTCGACCGACGTGGTGGCGAGGGCGTCGCGTGAGATTGACAGACGATGTCTCCAGGGTTCATTAGTGTTCCAGTAACCGGCCCTGTTAGCATGTCTGGTCTCATTAAGGCTGATGCTGTCAGCGCCGTTGGCCTTTAATTTGTTTTGATTGGGTCTAAATCATCACGGAGGCAGGCAGAAGAGTCCCAGGCAGCTTTAGATACTGAGGGGAGGGGGAGATGAGACTGGACGCGTGGACACGTTGAGCTATGACTCTGGCTCTGCTCTAAGCCCTCACTGGGACTTGAGGGATTTGAGCGTGTTGTTGATGATGAACAGTCCTGCAAGCGTCACGTTTCCCTCGATGCGATCCAAAAAAAAGGTCGCTGGCGTGTGATTCCCGCCGTTCGATTGTGCTCGCCTCGTGGGTTCTGGGGTGAAGTGCTGCAGCTAGGGGCTCTGAATGGAGAGCAGGCTGGGACCCGCGGCCAACGAGGAATCCATACTCCCCTCGTCTCCTCTTCTCCTTGGCTTCGTCCTCCACCCGTCCTCTTCCCACCTGTCTCTCAAGTCCCCAAATCTAGCGAGCGGATCGCAGAAGGGTTCCACAAGGCCACAGGCTCTGAGCACGTCCTCCATGAGTTCACAGGTATTCACAATGTTTCAATTTCCCCAGAGGGGATTCATCATGAGGCCAGCGATTATAATTTGTTCCCCCCCGAAATTTGTCATGTCTGTGCGGCTCTATGCTCGATGTTCTGGAACCACACTAGTATCGACTCCATCAATCAGTATTACCACGGTAACATTCTGAAAGCTTCACTTCCCCCCGCGGGCAGTGGAGAGGAAAGGCAATTATGCAGCCAGCATATGATAGAAGGAGAGAGAGAGAGAGAGAGAGAGAGAGAGAGAGAGAGAGAGAGAGAGAGAGAGAGAGAGAGAGAGAGAGAGAGAGAGAGAGAGAGAGAGAGAGAGAGAGAGAGAGAGAGAGAGAGAGAGAGAGAGAGAAAGAGAGAGAGAGCAGAGGCAGGTATGGAAAATGAGGGACGATGGGAGAGAGAGAGAGAAAGAGGCAAATAATAAAGCAAGAGAGAGAGAGAGGGAAGCGGGACTGTAAGAGTGGGAGAGAAAGAAAGGGGGAGGGAGAGAGAGAGAAAGGGCAGATAGATGGATGCATCCATAAGCTTTGGCAAAATTCTCCACGAGGCTGGTGCTCACTACTGTCTGTCTCACAGACAATGGCTCATGTCCAGACTCATGTTCCAAGCACAACAACAGGTCCAGGTCCAGGATGACCGCAATGGAATGTCCTGGAGATGTTGGTTCTTGTCTCCTAAGAATAGGAACAAGCTGAGTCAGTCCAGGTGGTCTGAGTGCTCCTCCCCAGGTCACATGACCTGATGGCTCCTCCTCTCCCCAGGGCCAACTACTGCCTCTCCAACACACAGAGTTCCACCCCAGAGGAGATCAAAACAAAATGAGGGCTCCGAATCGATCGAAATGGCGACAAATTAAGCAGCACGTCAATAGCTCATCCCAATTAAGATGCTGGGAGGACATCAAGTCCGACTTCAGCCCGGTCTGGCCCATATTGATTTGGTGCTCCAAGGCATCGGCCCAAGTCCGACATACTTTCAGCATGACTCAGAGCCGGCTATTGATATAGGGGCATGAAGAGGGGTGCGTCAATTTCCTCAGCCTTAAACTGCATGTTGAACCGATATAAAACACTGCGATCAACACCAATATGCACCCCCTCTAGTGCACCTCTGTCATCGGGCATCGAATGTGCTAGAATCAGCACTGACCCTGACTGACTGACTGACTGACTGACTGACTGACTGACTGCTTGTCTGTCAGCTAAATAAAAAGCTGTGGGTATTCAAGTCTCCACACAAAATGAGTAACAAGCCAAACAAAGTTGCCATCCATTTTGGATTCCTGTGTGACATGAAGGATGATCTGTTCCCACAAAGTTCAGGAAGCTGAAACTTTAAATGAACGGAGACGCACCATTGTTTACATTAGCAATTTTCTACATGGCGCACACTTAATTTGCAACTGTTTGCCTGTTTCATTCAGCACGCCACACCGGTGATAAGACCCTAAATTTTTAATTATCCGTTTCGTGAAGGAAATCAGGTTGGAAACATTTATCCTGGGTCATTCTTAACAATGCCTACCTTTCTGTCTCACTTGATTTCTCTCGCTTTCTTTATACCTTCCCTCCATCTTGAACTCCCTCTGTTGTGCTTGACAGTCCTGGCTGTGCTCCCGAGAGAGCCTTGGATGACAGTGGTATTTATTCTCCTGATCCGCCATCTATATACCTGTTTGCTTCCTTGACAGGAAAAAAAAACACTCTTGAGTAATGCCTTTGGCGATATGACACCATCTTGCAAATATGGGCTGTGGAGCTAAGTGACAGGGAGAGAATGGCTATTATTTCTACTTCTACATACCAACTGTGTCTCTCACCACACAGAGACACGCTGCACTTCAACAACAAAGCCTCATTAAAACCCGGACACAGCTATTTGTTACGTTTGAATGACTCGAACAGGCATTGTTAAAATACTGATGAATGCATCTCAAGGAACCAAATAAACACCATTTACTTTATTATTTATTCTACTTGATGTTTTTTTGTATTATGACATCTCCACTGTGTTGGATAAGAAAACAAAAGGAACTCATTTTAGTCTTTATTGAAGAGTCCCTCAGAGTTTGTAAACCAGTTGTACGACTTTCCTTCATTTTCATTGGGTGAATAATAGCCAGAAGTGCTCAAAGCCTGACATGGTTTTATCAGTAACATTTTGGTTAAAATGGAAACACGAGAAAACTACTTCAACATAAGCCTCTAATCTCCTAAATTTCATTGTCTGGGTAAATATGTTAATGCCCTCCTTCATTTTCTGGAAACAATAACCGCGAGAAAGCAATTTTACCATTAGCGAGAAAAAGTGCCTCGCCTCGGTCTGATAAACGAGCTTATCCTTAATCCTAATTGTGTCAAAAACTGGATTTTCGTACTTGGTTTAATAAACAGGAGCCAGGACAGCGCACCATAATGTAGTTTGCAACCAATCCCACGTGATTATCAGGTGTTGTTTTACCTTGTAGTGTGGTAATGGAGAGAGAACCCAGGCCTAAAAGCATAGGAGTGTATACGTGTTCCTGTGGAGGTAATTGGCTAGTCTGGGCTGTAGAAGCGTACAATACATAACCCTTTAGATTACAAGTCCCTTATCAGCTACCCACCAGCCTGTGTGTGTGTGAGTGTGTGTGTATGTGTGTGTGTGTTTGGTGTGTCAGTGTTTGTGGTGTATGTGTGCGTGGGAGAAAGGAGGATATAGATCAGTGCTCATAGTGTGTGGCTTAAAAAGCTGTTGTAAGCCTTCAATAAAACTGTAAGACTTTAATTGTGACAAATTAAGTATGATGTCGAATTCTGCTCAGGTGGTAGGCTACTAATGGTTATGGTATGGACACTTCAAACTGTAACTTTATGGTTTATCACCCTGTCTGATTAGTATTTTTTAACACAGGATTTAACTTGATTGTGCTTAAATAGGCTTAACCAAGAGACTTAATCTTCACTGTGTGTTCAAACACCTGCCTAGTAATGCGTTTTAGAGAGTCGATAGGCCTATAGACCAGTCAAGTATGAAATATTTCTGCAACAAAAGAAATATCGAAGGGAAAAATAACATTTCAACTAAGTGTATCCCTAGGCCTGATAAAAGAACGTGCGCTAGCGGAATTACCGCGCGCATCCCTTGGGAGATGGGTGCGAACTGTGGGTAGTGCTCGTGCGCAAAATCATAGCAGCCGAGGACACGCGACGCGAGCATCAGCAGCGCGCGAGGCAGAGGAGAGGAGAGCCGGAGATAAAGAGAGAGAGGGAGATACTAGAGAAAGAGACCGCGACTGAGACAAGTGTCTTTCAGAGAGCTTTCCCTCACAAAGATAGTTGGTCTGTCTCCATTCAATCAACGTTATGCTGCTGTAATAGGAGTGTAACGCACTGGAGGAGGGTGGTTTAACTCACCACGAAGAGATCTATGGTTGGATTTCGGCTTTTCTTTTCTTCGCCAATGCAAAAGGAAATATGCAGCGAAGCTTCACCCTCCTCTACACCAGTTTTCTGGGAATTTGCTTGGGTTCAAGTTTTCCAAGTAACATCAATATAGGTAGGAAAAGAAAACTCAATCAAAACCCTAGTTCCGCAAAATTTGTTTTTGTACAAATTTGTTATTTTTTGGGTCAAGAGCCACAGTGTAGCTTATATCAACAAGTTCCTTAGGCGAACCGTTTTCTTCAGCTAGAAAGTTAAACCACACAAACGAATACATTATATTATTGATAGAGATGTTGTGTACGACATCGTTTTTGTTGAAGGTTAACTACATCTTCTCTCCTCCACAGGGGGATTATTCCCAACCGAATCGCATGAATATGAGGTCTTTCGGTTTGCGCTCACGCATCACCAGGATATCCCTAAACTGGTTCCCCAGGTGGATATGGTCAAGCTGGGAAACAGCTTCTCCATGACATATGCTTGTAAGTACTTATCACACGATGTCCCATCACTCTTTTCTTGGAGAAAAGCTACCCACTTTGACATTTTTGCAATAATTATTTATTGGATTTAATTATATCTGTTGCACCCCCCTCAACAATTATATTGATATTCAAATCAGTCGCAACATTTTGTATTGTAGGCCTATTTGATGATCGTAAGAGTTTGTAAAATAATCCATATTTACAGTAGTTTGTAATGTTTTAGCGGGGGTAGAGACATTGCTCTTTGTGCTCTCTCACCTGCATCGCCGTCTTTTCAGCGCAGGATGACACAAAGCGGTGACGGGATTTCACAATGCAAATTTGCTTTCAGCATGAGGCGAGCATAATGTGCATGTCAACGCATTTAATTAATTAAGATTAGTACCTACGATTCACATTTGCTACTATGTACACAGCAATGCCAGCATGAACGATGATAAAGCATCGCTGATTAGCCGATGGTTCCGATTTATTTATTCTTCGCTGTAGGCTACATAGCATTTACTTTATGTGAGTGTTTACAACATTCCCGTTTGATATTATGTGTAGAATACGGTGTCTCGGCTCTGTCATACGAATTATTCCTTCTATCTCTCAGTTCCCTCAAGGTAATATTTTGGGGGATCTCGTTTCACTTTTCTTAATTGTTAACACAAGCAACATGCCATATATTTACCTCTGTAGTTCATTCGCCTTAGGCAGAATAATGGTACATACGTATTTTATGAATGAGCACTTAATCTGCAAGGTGACAATCCGAGGCAGGATTAATGGGTGATTGGTCACGCAGGAAATCAATGAACGTTTGGGGTCAGGGCAGTCAGGACACCTCTGTCCTGTTCATGTGTCAACTACGGAATCGACCCAGTCGTTCTGGTCCTTTCATGTCAAGCAAATCATTGTCTACTTTTCCTCCTCCCCCCCTACTCCCCCCCCCCCCCCCACCATCTCCCTCAATTTCCAATCCGGGCTGTGTGCTCTAAAGACTAAAGGTGCCCTTGAGTTCTCTCTCTCTCTCTCTCTCTCTCTCTCTCTCTCTCTCTCTCTCTCTCTCTCTCTCTCTTCTCTCTCTCTCTCTCTCTCTCTCTCTCTCTCTCTCTCTCTCTCTCTCTCTCTCTCTCTCTCTCTCTCTCTCCCTCTCTCTTGTTACACATGTGACACTTCAGAATAGCACGAGGCCTACCTACATCCAAGCGACTGAAGTCACACACGGAGTGGATTCCCCGTCCTGACCATCCTCACCGTACACTCCTCACCACCGGTGATGCGCGTGTCACCTGCGTTTTCAGCTTCCGCTCTCAGACAGTGACATCTGCGTTTATCCCGTTTTTGTTCTCTCTCTCAGAGAAGACTGGAATTTGAAGAAACAAAGCTTTATTTTCCGCCCGCTTGTCACGCGCTCCCTCAGATCTGGGGCCGAGTTGTGAGCGGCTCTACCTTACCCAGATAAAGAAGAAAGATCCGTCATCGACTAGACCGCCAAACCATCTGGCTTCGTACAAAAACACGTTTCGAGTTCTTAAGGGATTCCAACACCAGCACTCGGCAATTCAAAGTTCACGTCGTTTAATCGTTTTTTTTTATGGATGTGTGCACGTTTAGTTTATGCTACAGGAAAACAGATTGGTGCTCTGCCGCTGAGCAGTGTTGACAAGGAATCCAAAGGATTCTGTCGACTTTTGTGGCACTGCGATGGCGCGCCCCTGTTTAGCTCGGTGCTCTGCACACATCGCTACATGGAAGTCCATGCTCCACTGATCTCTCTGCAGGCTTTCAGCAGCCGCGCTATCTCCCCTACCCTGTGGTGAGGAGGATGCCAGTGGATGTGACCAGACATTTGAACAGGACGCTGTTCTCCACAACACAAACACACACACACACTCATGTGCACTCACAAGCAAACGCACAGAACCTCCCCACACCACCAACACACACACACACACACAACGGTATGGCTAGTCAACCCAGAAATGACTGTGTGTCATGGGAGTTACTGCGCAGTGTATGTTAGAACAATGTCCAGGGCCTGCAGGTAGGAACTTTCGAGAACCCGGCTGGGAAGGAGTGTGTGTGTGTGTGTGTGCCGGGTTGTTGATGCTACTAGACTGGACTCTGCAGTATTCCCGCCTAAACACCCCCATCTGTTGGAGAGCTGAGCTGTAACACAGTCGTGGGATCCTCCGCAGTACCTTCCCACTGGGACAACCCCCACACTCTTCAGACGGGGTGACTAACAGTGAACGTGGCCCTGCAAAACAGGGCTGCTAATGCCCTCCTCCTACACGGACTGAACGAGGCGGTCGGGGGTAGCCGTCGCGGCACCTGTCACGACCGCGTCGCCCTTGGCCGTCGGCTCAGCCGCGTGGATGCGCGGTCTTCGTCGGCGGTCGGCCCGCCGTTTGACTTCTCGTCCGCCCCGAGGGTCCGTAGCTGCGTGAGGGGCTGGCGGTCGGACACGACCACGCCAGATTCCCAGATTGTGTCGGTGCGCGTGTTCCACTCCGCCTGGCCTCTCCGGCCTTAGCAGCGGGAGAGCAGTCAGCTGTGACGTCTCACCCACCATCCAATGGGGGGATGGGGGGAGTCAGGGGCGAGGTGTTGGCACGCGGTGTTGTTGGAAAGCTGTTGCCATGGATATTAAGGACGTGGGCGGGAGACAAGGGCACCTGCGTCGAGCTTGTTGGGTATTTCCTGTATTTGTGCGGGGTAGCTTGCGATGAGGCCGTCCGTGAAGAGGCTGATTTCACAGTGGTGATGGTCTGGTGGGTTACTCTGGGACGTGGCCCTCAGACACAGAGTTCACACTGTGTGTGTGTGGGTGTGTGTGTAGGCATTTGTCCAGCGTTTGTGTTAGCCGGCGGGTGGGTGGTTGGCCTGTGAATGGTCGCATGGTGCGTGTATTTTGTGCGAGTGTCTGAATTCACCCGTGTAAGTGTGTGTGTGTGGGTGTCTGTGTGAGTGATGGGAATGTGCCTAGGGGCTCTGGGATGCAGGGTGGTGGTGGTGGCTTGGGGAGGAGGGGTCTGTGGGTGTGAAAGGCAGTGTGGGTGAATAGGCCCTTGTGCCCCGGGGATGAATGGCACTCCGGATGGGACTGATCCCCATCAGCTGGCTCCTGTATGACCAGAACAGCCACTTCCTCCAACCTCCCCCCCTCTCCCTCCCACACCTCCTCCCCCACATCTCCCCCCACCCCCCCAACCACCACCGCCCGTGCCCCCCCTCGCTCCTTGCATCCTCGTCTCCCTGCCACCTGCTGGTTGGGGTTGTCGGGGGGGAGCAGGCATGAGAATGGGGAGGGAGGATGGCTAGGGGCGGAAAGGGGGGGGGGGGGGGGGGGCATAACGAAAGCAGAGGTAACAAAACAAGAGCGGAGGAGGAGAGATGTTGTGGGGGGGGGGGCAGATTGACTTGAAAAAAGAAGAAGAAGAAGAAGAAGAAGAAGAAGAAGAAGAAGAAGAAAATGGCTGGCCGTTTAGCGGCAGTGTGTTTTCTTCCTCCTGTTGAGTCATCAGCATTGTGGAAATGACTCTGACAGCGGTGCAGAGCTGAGTTGACACCCCGGTGTCACAGTTGTTTACCGTCCTCCCTGCTCTTCCTTTTATACCTCGCACGCCCCATCTGAAACTTGCCCCTGTTCCGCAGGGGTGTGTGTGTGTGTACGTGTGAGTCTGTCAGTGTCGTCAGTGTATAAGTGTGTGTGTATGTGTGTGTGTGTGTTATACAGTCCATATTAAATCATAATAATATCGGTACATTTAAATACCAGAGTTACCTCTTCTGTACACATGGGTGAGTGTGCCTGTGTAAATGTGTGTGCGTGTCTGTACGTGTGCATGTGTGTGTGTGTGTGTGTGTGTATGTTTTAGACAGCATGCCAAAAGTGAACATGAACAGGGTTAAACAAAGCCGTGTACAGAGACTTTGACCAAACATCCATGTGAGTCACTCTCCTTCACTTACATCTGGCATTACCATAAGCCACTATTGACTGGGTTTATAATAAGGACGTCAAAAATAGCTATTTCCATGTCAAATCCCTGCTAGGCTTATGGTGTTCATCCCAGTTTGCGCGTTTGAATTATTGATGCTTTTTAGCGAAACACTGGTTACTCATTGGCGATGCTGCGTCGAAATATTCCATATTCAGTTATTCACCGTGGAATGTTCCCCCATATAACATGACAAGAAATAACAATAGATAATAAACAACACTAGCAGGAGAAAAATCCATAAAAAAATGTTATTACAGGGGTCTCTTCATTCAGACCCATCCATTCTGTTATGCGGGAACTATAAACAGGAGATCATTATTCCCCTTCATCATGGTGTGTGGAACAACTCCTGGGTTGTGGTGTGTCGTCTGGAGTCTCGGAGGGACGTTTGAACTGAGGGAGGGAGGATCTGAGCTCTGAGCCTGGCCTGATCAATGGACCGGGCCCACACACAGAGCCCTGCGATCAATACTGGACAGGAGACCGCCCCGACCCTGGACGACGTGGACAAATGATCTCTAGATGATTGTGTGTGTGTGTGCGTGTCATAGGGCTCTGATATGTCTTAGGGATATCATAAACTATGTTCAGGGGTGAAGTGGGAAGGACGCTTGGTTGTGTAGGGGACACACTTTAGGGGTTCCTTAATCTGATCTGGTTTGGTTCGAAATGTCTCTTCTATGGTAGGTTTCTATCATGTTTACACATTGTGTCTCTTCTTCTATAGTGTTTTTCCACTGAGTCTCTTCTTCTATTGTGTTTTCCATAGTGTTCCTCTATAGTGTATCTTCTTCTGTTGTTTCTCCTCTGTGGGTGTTGTTTGGTTCTCTTATGTGTTGTTCTCTATGTAGATCTATGCAGCATGTAGTACAGATGGCAAAGACATGAGAGGGGAGCCGGAGCATTTGCAGAGCGCTTCGCTCTTTCCGAGAGACGATTATTTGTGAGATTACAAACAGAGGCTCTTTTGGCGACTCCTCTATCAGCGCAGACCTTTTGCATCTGTTGGAGACATACGTGCGCAGACTCACACACACACACACACACGATCGCTTACTGGAGACGCAGGCTCATCTCATGTGTTTAATGTATTATTCATTTCAGCGCATCCATAGCCATCACTCCCTGGAGTTAGACGCATAAATATGTATTAATAACCCTGCCCAGGTTTTCGCTTCTACCAAGGGAATCTGGAGGGAGACCGGTCTGTTTGTAGTGTCGATCTACTTCCCCCCCCCCCCTCCCAGGGAGAACAATGCCCCAGAAGGGTGAGCCCCGGCTGGGCTGTGTGGGAGAGGAGTGAGGGGGTGGAGGTTAAGCTGGCGTTTCAGACCTGCTGCCTGCTGTCACCCAGGCTCTGGGGTGTTGTGTTGGGTCCCATCACACTGAATGTCAGGGACACTCTGGATCTGTGGGCCTTCAGGGCCCTGCTGGGACGGCTCTCTTAGGACTCTCTCTCTCTCTCTCTCTCTCTCTCTCTCTCTCTCTCTCTCTCTCTCTCTCTCTCTCTCTCTCTCTCTCTCTCTCTCTGTCTCTCTCTCTCTCTCTCTCTCTCTCTCTCTCTCCCTATTTCTCTCTCTCTCCCTATTTCTCTCTCTCTCTCCCTATTTCTCTCTCTCTCTCTCTCTCTCTCTCTCTCTCTCTCTCTCTCTCTGTCTCTCTGTCTCTCTCTCTCTCTCTCTCTCTCTCTCCCTATTTCTCTCTCCCTATTTCTCTCTCTCTCTCTCTCTCTCTCTCTCTGTCTCTCTCTCTCCCTATTTCTCTCTCTCTCTCTCTCTCTCTCTCTCTCTCTCTCTCTCTCTCTCTCTCTCTCTCTCTATCTCTCTCTCTCTCTCCCCCCCTCTCTCTCTCTCTCTCTCTCTCTCTCTCTCTCTCTCTCTCTCTTTCTCCCTCTCTATCTCTCTCTCTCTCTCCCTCTCTGTCTCTCTCTCTATCTCTCTATATCTCCTCTTTTTCTTTCATGTTCTTTTTTTCCTCCTTTCCCTTTACACTTTAGATATAGAAATATGTCTGCATGCGCGATATTGTTGAGCAACACACATTGTGTAAATAATGACAAACGCACCCAAACATGTGTAAAATCAGACACCCACACACATACTGGGGGTGGGGGGTGGGGGGGGGGTTGTTGTAATTGTGTGTGTAACCCCTAACCCATCACACACACCCAACCTATCACCTCCAGTCCATCAGCCCCTGCTTGGCAACCTGCCCAGGCTGAGTCCCAGGGCTGGATCCCAGGGCTGGGTCTCAGGGCTGGGTCTCAGGGCTGGGTCTCAGGGCTGGGTCTCAGGGCTGGGTCTCAGGGCTGGTTCTCAGGGCTGGGTCTCAGGGGCAGGGTTCAGGGCCGGTGTGGCGACAGGGAGGGAAAGCTGCCTGTTCTGCCGTGTGTGTGGGCTCAGCTCACGCGTCGGCCTCCATTACAGCCGAGCGCTGACACACACTGTTGTTTCTGACTAGCGTAATGTGAAATGAGTCTGGGGGATTGATAAGTGTTTCGGCTCTGGTGGGTGAGCATGTGTGTGTGTGGGGGAGGGGGGGGGGAGCGTGTGTGTGTGTGTGTGTGTAAGACAAAGGCAGCTGTCATGTTGTAGTTGAAGGGAGACAGGCAGAGACTTGCTCCCCCCCTGTCTCAGTCATACGTGGTGATCTCCCGTCTAGTGTACATTAATGTGACAACAGAATGTACACTTTTTGGCCATGTAGCATAGCATCGCTTAGCGTCTCTGCTCTTACTCTGACAGCAGCACGCACATCCTGTCAGACACACGTACACACACACAGGAATCTCCAACACTAATTGAGATCCCTGTCACCACAACAGCGCTGAGAGAGCGAGAGAGAGAGTCGCAGATGGAGGGAAAGAGAGAGGGGGAGATCGTGTGTCCCATATCAACAGCCAGTGTGAAAGCCCATGTCATTTTGCTCTGGTTTACACACACCAGGGGCCTGTACTATGAAGCAGGATTTGGGGATTAGCAAGGTAACTTCAGGTTTAACCCTGGGTTTACAGTGTCATGACAACAGTTGACTTCTTCCCAGTGTAGACCATCATGGTGATTCATGCTGCAGACCTCATGTGCCCCGGAGCAGGTTAGGGTCGAGATAACAGATCAACGCGTAGGAAAGCACGGCCTACTGACCCATCCATTTTCTTGGAAAATAGCATCATCGTTTCTAGAAGATCCCGTGATCTCGGTGCGCAAATAGATTTAGGTCCAACAAAACACATGGGCTTTGCCTGAAGAGTATGTTTGTAGCCTACATACTGATATTATCCTAAAACAGAGACTGATGAAAGCACTGCTTATTACTAACTTGTTGACTTCGTAACTTTGTTGATTTGCTTACAAGCAAGCCTATTACAGTAATCGGTTTGAATTATATTTTGTATTTGTTCTTTATTTGCTCAAAAAAACATTTAACACTGTTGTGTATCTTAAACAATACGGTTAAACACGCCATAAGAATAGGCTAATGTGACTAATTAATTTCATGGATAACCCATTAAAATGATGGTCAGAATGATCTAGGCCTACCCATGCCTTAATGACGGTGCAGTAATAAATGTACTAATGCATTCACACAGTCTGCCATTCTTTCCCAGCTCTCTGTCCTGCCTTTGGCAGCATCAGTGGTGTTGCTTTCAGCCTGGATTGTATTTCACAATTCTTCATATTTGTTTAATATTGCAGTTTGCTCATCTTGTGTAAAATATGCGGTTCTGGTAAACTGTTTGTCATTGGTCAGAAGGAGTAACCAACACCCCTTGGATGTGAACGTGCTTCTGGATGGACGGGAAACCGATAGGTTGAGAGAACAAGTTGATAACCACCTTTGTGACACTTAATAGCGCAGGTGCGGTCGTTAGTCTCAATGAAGCCAGCTAACTAAACTGGACCCGATGAACTTGCTTCTCACCACAGACCCCTGGACAGGTTTGCAAAGTGAAGAATATGTCCTTTCCACCTGTCCGTTCTCTCCTCCCTCCCTCACCCCTCCATCCTCTCCCTCCTTCCCTCCTTCCCTCCTTCCTTCCCGTGTCTGGTAGACAGAGTGAGTGGCTCCCTCCCCCTGCACCTGTCCATGATGCTGCGCAGATGGAGGGATAATTACGGAGGGGTACTGTAGAGGGGGATAATTGGGGTGCCTGTACCTCCCGACAGGACTGTTTGTCCGGACAAGGTTCTGACCCGCCGCCCAGGTTGATTCAACCAGCTTGCTGACTTGCACAGGTAGACTGGAGGGGGAGAGACAGCCGGTCTGGAAAGACAGCAGAGAGACAGAGAGAGAGAGATAGAGAGAGAAACAGCGAGAGAGAGAAACAGCGAGAGAGAGAAACAGAGAGAGAGAGAGAGAGAGAGAGAGATGAGTACCGGATGCAGCTCATTGTTTTACTGGGCTCATTATGCTTAAAGATGTTTTGTTTCTCCATTCAGCGAGTGTGACGGAGAGACAGACAAAGGCAATCAGAGAGAGAAAAAGAGAGAGAGAGAGAGAGAGAGAGAGGGAGAGAGAGAGACATAGAGAAAGAGCGCTGGAGGCAGTGCAGTGTGCAGTCCCACCTCTAGGCTGGCATATGCTCTCTTTGTTCCCAGCAGTCTCTTTCTGTCTCTCTCGCTAATGGAGGCTAATGCAGCCTTCATTCTGCCCCTCTGCCTCCCAGCAGCCCTACCGGTCTCCTGCGGGTCTCCTCCCTTCATCTGTGGCTGGAGGAGGCCGGAGAAGGCTGGCTAGCCTGTTGTTAGCTTGGCGTTAGCCTCACATTAGCGTAATGTAATCTCTTGTTAGCTGTTAGCTCCTTGACATGAATCCGCAGGACTGTTTGGCTGGCTGGTCAGCATTGCTGGGCAGCATCGCTGTTCACAGTGTGCGTTTGTGTGTGTGTGCTTTTTTTCCCACTGGGATCAACAGCATCTTCTCATTCCTCAACGTTTGGGCGATCCAGCTCGTTCATGAAAGCTGTTTTGTCTCTAGTTTAACATTCTGACATAGGGGGGCGCTTGTTTAAACCACCAAATTGTTCCCTTCTACATAATACAAACATCACAGCCTCCAATGAGTCCCAATTTTCACCTGTCTGTGATAAGGTCTTTTTATTCTATGAGGCATCATAGAATCATACTACTGAAGCTCGAGTTCTTTTTTTCCCCAAGTTCCTTCACGTCCTCATTAAATCCCACGCTCTTCGGCCTCATCAAGGCTTCTTTCTTCTCCTTGTTTTTGTTGTTTTACTTCCTTCCCGTCTCCCTCCCTCGTTCTTCTCCACACACACACACACACACATGCACACATGCAAACACAGCACACACACACACACAGCATACATACAAACACTGCGAGGCACAAGTCAGTGCTTTACTGCTCTTTCACAGGCACTCAATCTCCCATGAGTACCAGAGTTCCCTGCTCTCTACGGGGCATATGGGTGCGTGGGGGGGGGGGGGGGGGTGCAGGCAGCGAGGCGAAGCCAAGTGCTGCCGCCCCCATACAGAGAAAACACAGCCACGGCACTGAAAGTCTTCCAGTACATTCCCCTTTCGGTGACAGAGGGAGACTGTGGAGAGATTCAACGCTGTAACTCGCACTGTGTCTGTTCCGTGTGAACGAGCTCAAAACTAGTCATTCGACTGTTCTGCATGTTCGACGTCAAACAGTGGCTCCAGATGTGATTAATGGACAGGCTAAATAGTTGACCACGTCCATATTGAATTTGAATTCCGTCCAAGAGTCCACTTACTCTGAGAGCAAATATGCGCGCACACACACACACACACACACTCGCATACACATGCAGCAATCATATAGCACTCACCTACACACACGGACACGACACACACACACACACAGACAGAGCCGTGTGCTCCAGGCCCTCAGCTCGGTGTCCTCGCTGCTAGCAGACGGAGATAGATTTCAGTTTGTGACTCACGCTGCGTTGGAAGGGCTTGCTGAGTGAGCTGGCCTCTCTCACCCATCACCTCAGGGATTCTTCAAAAGCAGCCCAGTGTGTGTGTGTGTGTGTGTGTGTGTGTGTGTGCGCGGGTGCGCGGGCGTTCAACCTCATGAGATAGAAGAGGGTCTGGAGGGTGAGAGGAGGGGTCGACGGTGCGTGTGTGTATGCATTGGTGTGGACTCGTGACTTTGATTGAGCGTGTACGGGAGTGGATGTGTTTATTTTGACGTGCGTGTGTGCGTGTGTGCGTGTGTGCGTGTGTGTGCGTGTGTGTGTGCATTGTTGACGGATGGTGTCAAGCCTCTCATTTGCATAACTGACGAAGCCTGCGAGACCTGGACGTGGCCCCCCCTTTACAACACACACGTCCTACGCTTAGAAAGCACTCATGAGGAAGGAGCGAAAGTCTCGCGCATATACATGTGTGTACGCGTGTGTGGTGCACCTGCGCGTGTACTAGTGTGTGTGTGTGTTGTTGGGCTCCCCGGTCCTCCGGAGGAGTCTCAGGGAGCAACTTGACCCCCCTCACCACGCTGGTGCTGCCTCTGACTGGGACGCCCGCTGGGGCTGCCCTCATTAGCCGGCCTGACACGCAAAACAAGCGCTCCGTGACAAGCATACCAACACTGGAAGCGATACCAGAAGGAACCATGAGGATCTGACAGCTCCAGTCGTTAGGCCACGGTCAACATCACATGAAGAGGATATTAGCTTATTTACAGCTGTCTGGATTGGATCTAGCGAGACGAATTCAGCTATGACTTGAAGGCGTCACTTGTTTTTTTCGGGCTTGTTGCTCAGCCTCAGTTGGTGGCTTGAAACGGCATTATTCATCCTGCGCATGAAACATGAATGACACTGGCTGTCAAGACTTCATTCATCTTTAAGTTCTCAGTAGAACAACGTTTTTTGAGGGGATACTCTTGTTTTATGTGTGTTCTGCATTAATATTGCTTGTTGGGAGAAGGAACAGACAGGGTCTTTGTGTGTGTGTGTGTGTATGTGTGCGTGTGCGTGTGTACGTGCGTGTGTGTGCGTGTGTGTGTGTGTGGATGTGTGTGTGTGTTTATGTTTGTGTTTATGTTCAAAACATCAAAATGTGCCAGAGAATCAAAGCATAAGTACAGTCTTATTAGTTTGAAATATATATATATATATATATATATATATATATATATATATATATATATATATCATATGTATAATACAGTTCTGGTATTTAATTCTCTCTCTCTGGTAGTAAGTTTTGCTCTTCTACCCTTAACTGGATGTGAGTTCTCTCTATTGGTCCACAGAGAGGGGAGACTAAGATATGCTTCCAGGAACACATTCAGAAAGACATGAAGCCATATATACTGTAGGGTACGGACAGTGTTTAGAACACTGCGGAGAACAGAGCTGCTAGAAGTGATGGTCAGTCTATAAAGACATGAAACTGCGGCCTGATTCAGTTTGCGTGAGGAAGCTCTCTGACCTATCAAGAATGAGCTCTCCCGTTCTCCCGAGCGCTGTGTCATCTGTTAACGTGCGGATAACGTCTAATGGCGGAGAGGGTTGTTACAGATGACCCATCATGCATGCGTGACCTAGAACCTTCATCCAGCCTATCGGCACGCTCCCTCTCCCTCCCCTCCCTGCCTGTCGGACCCCTGCTTTGTGGTTGCCGTGGACCCCCCCCCCCCCATGCTCTCCAAGTCACGCTGTTCGTTGGTACATTTCTGGACTGTGTACAAATGTGTGCGCTTGTGTGTGTGCTTGTGTGTGTGTGTGTGTGTGTGTGGGTGGGTGCGACATATCTCGTAATGGTAGGGGAGGGAGAGAAGAAAAAGGAGGTAGAATAAGAAGGAGGAGGGGGATTATCACGAGGAGTGGGAGGAGATGGAGATGGAGATAGAGAGGAGGAGAGACAAAGTACCAGACTGGTCTACCCCAGTAGCTCCGCTGAAGATGCTAATCACAATCCCTCCGGGGGCCCCTGATTGGCCCACGGGTCGGCACGCTCCGCCAATCAGACGGCAGACACGCTGGGCTCCGCCCTTCTCCCCAGGGAGGGATGAGAGGAGCTTCAGGAGAGATGTAGGCCACGCCAAAGACACAGCCGTGAGCTGCGCGTGCCGTCGCGAGCAGCCGTGTTCGGGAGGGAAGGTCAGGTGGGGGGGGGGGGGGGACAGTGGCTCAACCCTGGCCTGATGAGGGTTTAAGTTGGCTTAGGTGCAGTTTCTTGGACGTCTGGGAACGCCCTCTGGGGCCTGGCTTGTAAAACCAACACAAAAACCAAGGGCTAAACCAAGATGGATGGGCCGTACGGCATTCGAAGTAATGAGAGAGGCTGGCGGTTCACCGTTGCCTCTTTCTCCCCGTGTGTTCCTCGCTCTCCCTGTCTCTCTCTGTCGGAGACGAGCAGCGGAGAGGAGACAGGCAGGGCCCGGGCCGAGACGAGGGCATGTGCCGTGGCTTCCCCTTCAGTCTCTGTACAGCGAGGCTCTTCATCTGCTTCGCTGTCTCCGTAGAGGGAATGTATAAAGGCCTATCAGACGTGACAAGGCAACCTGACATGCAGGCCAGGTGGGAGGGAGCCTCTCTCCCGGCCTTGGACGAGAGCGCAAGCCTTTCAGAACAAACTCGGCTTCCCAGTAGGCCCTGCTGCCTCGCATCACATCTGCTGTCATCCGGCCTGTCACCGGAGAACAACCGCAAGACTCG
>NW_025813995.1:0-52198 GCF_021917145.1 Hypomesus transpacificus
TGAAATCTGGCACGGCTTTGTAGTCTTAAGCCCGGCGCGTCAGCCTGCCCCATCTACCACACAGAGGTCTGTTGTACGTCGAGGAGGGGCTTTTCGTCAACCCTGCGGAGCTACGCTGTCTACCGACGTCGACTGTAGTTCACTTCGAACGCATGAGAGTGCGAGAATACGATTCAACTCGTCCGTTAAACACCAGATATGTGGAGTATGTATATCATGTCGCGAGGTGTATTTGTCTGAGAGGCTTTTTTCCCCTGCTGGAACGTTCTGGAAGGGACGGTGCTCTTGCCCTGACGACGTGCAGGTGTCTGAAACGCAAACCAGAGAAGTGGGCCGGACCCATGCGTCATGGCTTTACCTGATTGGTGGGCGGTACCCTTTTGGCTGATCCCATTGGTGTAGAGGGAGGTGGAGCGGGAGAGGGGGGCGCAGCGGGTGGGGACGGGCACAAAAGTGGGGTCCAGGTCCAGGATCAGCTGGTTCAGCTGCTCGATGGACTCGTCCATGTCGCTCGCTAGCGACGCAAGCTCCTCCTCCTGGCACGGCTCCCCGGGTCCGCCCTCCGCGTGGTCAGGTGACCCTGGGGGCTCCGCCCCCCTTTGCACCGCGTCCCGGCTGCTGTTTCCTCTCTGGGGCGTGTGGGGCGGGGGCGGGGTTTCGATGGCGTTGCCCCGCCCCCCGTCCGCACCCCCCCGTCCCTCTGAAGAAGGGTAAGTGTGAGGGTGGGTGTCGACCATCTGTTGTCGGTGCACCCAAGTGTGGGTGGAGTATTCGCTCTGGACCAATCCCAGGGCGTAGGGCAGGCTCTCTGATGAGAGGGAGCCAATGCTGGCTGAGCTGTGTCTGTCCAGCGCGGGGCTAGCCTCCCCGCGGCGATCGTCGTCACCGTCGTCCAGGATGTCGGTCTCCCTCTCGTTCGCCGGCTGCTCCGCCCCTCCCGCGCCCTCCCCCCTCCCTCCGTCCCCTCCGTCTGAGGTGGGGAGTTCGGTCATGCCCTCCGGAGGAGGAGGAGGCCCAGCCTGCTCCAGACCCACCCCGAAAACCAGCCTCTCGGGCTGGGTGCGCTCGTCCTGAACGGGCCCTCTCCCGGAGCTCGCTGCCGCCGCCGCGCCGTTCGTCCACTGGGAGGCGACGGAGAACCCGGAGTCGCTGCTGGCGGACAGGCCCAGGTCACTGTGAACGGGGCTGGCGGCGGGCGCGGCTAGCGAAGCTACTTCCTCGCCGCTCCTCTTCCTCACTCTAGCGTAGAGGCTGCCATCGACAGAGACCTGGTCGTGAGCTGGGGAGGAAGAAGAGAGGAGGAAGAGCAGTGTTAGACCACAGAGACGAAAGGGTCCACTTCTCATGTCTGTGACTGGTCATACAAACGGACGGATGTTCCGTGTGAACTCTCCGCCTGTTCCGCCGTCTCCCTGACTCAGTTTGACACACACACACACACCTAACCGCTCGCCTTCGCTCCAGACATCTAGATAACACAGAGTCTCTTTGTGTAGGATGTGTGTGTCACGGAAGCAACACGTCTGTCAGCAGCCAGCCCTACCTGGGCACGCTCAGCGCTGATAGCACGGTCTTAGCGTGTCGTCAACAACCAGCCCAGCTTCACATGCAGGCAACACAGAAAGAAGGAACACACTGTCCGCACTCCTCACCTCAGCTATACACACATTCGACAAACAATAGAAAAGCAACCGTCGGGTCTGCTAGAGAATCAATCAACAACCAAAAACTGGAATTCGGAAAAACAGAAAAAAGGAGAAAGAGAGAGAGGGGTGATGATGTGTTCTGAGGGCTGGACAGGAAGACACAAGCTCAAACAAACACACACACACACACAAACACATTGACACACACTGACCTCCAAAGCTTAGCTTAATGTCAGGGGAAACGATTGCTATTGGTTCAGGCAGTGTGTCCCTGACAGTTTGGAACTGAAAAGTTGATAAGAAAAGAAACATGACCACATATTACCTTGAAATACAATAATAAATCTTTCAGAACTTGAGAATACATTTGTGTCGCTAAATGCACTGAAACCAACAGTACAGAGAATATGCTTTAGTCCAATGGATGCCTTACGCAAGTAGCTAGTGCGGTTACAGTTACAGTAACTTTAATGCAACGGTAACAGTGTACATACCTTTGTCGGGGAGCTGTCTAAGAGTAGCCTGTGGTGCCCAGAGACACAATGAAACCCAAATTCCAGACATGCATGGTAAAGTCTCTCAGCTGGTCTAACAGACCCTCACCATCACAGTCTAGCCTTTCCCTACGAGCACACACACTCACTCACACACACACACATATACACACATAGACACACACCCGCTCACACACACACATACACACTCACTCACACTCACACACATACACACACTCTCACACACATACACACACTCTCACACACACACACGAGGCCACAATGACAGTTGTGGTCTAACTTCCACAAGCTCTCCTGTCAACAAGACAACACTCGCCAATTCGAAAGCCTGCTAATGCGCCAGCACAGACACAAACTTCATTCTTTTCGACAACACCATAAACAAATGACCCTAACGCAAATCCTTTTCCGTGTGGATTAATCACAGTTAACCCTAACCCTGACATCAGAGCGCCCCTCAGGAACGAGGGATTGGAAAACAGAAAAAGAGAAAACAGATGGCCAAAAGGGGGAACGAGAGAACGCCTGAGCCAGTGGGGAGACAGGGAGCGAATTGAAAAGGAGATGATAAGAGTCCCGTGAAGGAGGGAGACCCGATTCAAAGAGAGGGATGAAGAGAAGCGGTCCAGACCAGGTTTTTCGCGTGGCGCTGCTCCTTCTCCTCGCGTCTCTCTCTCTCTGCTCTCTCTGGGAAAATCTGGGGTCGGAAAACGGGAGGTTTTCCCCCCTCCGAAGGTGCAAACGGCCTCGCGCGTCCCTCCGCGCGCTCTTCCTATCCCTCTCCCTTCCTCTTCCTGTCACCCCGACACTCTCTCTCTCTCTCTCTCTCTCTCTCTCTCTCTCTCTCTCTCTCTCTGTCTCCTTCCCCCTCACTCCTCCGCTCTCTCTATTTCTCCCCTTTTGCTGCTGCTGCTGCAAATCTCCGCCTTCCCCGTAGTTTCCAAAGACTGTTCTGCTCTCTCTCTCTCTCCCTCCCTCCTCACCTCCTCCTTCTCTCCCCCCTGTTCCTTCCTCTCTCTCTCTTTCCCCGCTCTCGCTCGGCAGCACCTCCGCAGGTACAGTGCCCTCCAAAAGTATTGGAACAGTGAGGCCAATTCCTTTATTTTTGCTGTAGACTGAAAACATTTGGGCTTGACATCAAACGATGAATGTGAAACCAGAGATCAACGTTTCAGCTTTTATTTCCAGGTATTTACATCAGGATCTGATGCACAAATTAGAAAATATCACCTTTTTGTTCGAACCCACCCATTTGTCACGTGAGCAAAAGTGTTGGAACATGTGACTGACAGGTGTGTTTTGTTGCCCAGGTGTGTCCTATTACATACATTATTCAATCAATAAATACCACTGAATGTCTACACTCAGGTTCAGATTGGGTAAGATAGGTTTTGTCTATGCAGACTGTATTCAGAGGTGAAAACAACATGAAAACCAGAGCGCTGTCTTTGGGTGAAAAACAAGCAATTGTGAGTCTTAGAGAAGATGGAAAATCAATCAGAGCCATTGCAGAAACATTGGCCATAGCCAGTACAACCATTTGGAATGTCCTGAAGAAGAAGAAAACTACTGGTGTACTAAGTAACAGACGTCGAACAGGTAGACCAAGGAAAACATCAGCAGTTGATGACAGAAACATTGTGAGAGCTGTAAAGAAATAACCTAAAACAACTGTTAGTGAGATCAGCAACAACCTCCAGATGGCAGGAGTGAAGGTATCACTATCTACTGTTCGCAGAAGACTTCATGAACAAAAGTACAAGGGCTACACCAGAAGATGCAAACCACTCATTAGCAAGAAGAATAGGAAGGCCAGGCTGGAATTTGCCAAAAAGTACAGAGATGAACCTCAAAAATTCTGGGACAAAGTTTTATGGACTGATGAGACAAAGATTAACTTTTACCAAAGTGATGGAAAGGCTAAAGTTTGGAGAAAGAAAGGAACTGCTCATGATCCCAAACACACAAGCTCATCTGTGAAACACGGTGGAGGTAATGTCATGGCTTAGGCTTGCATGGCTTCTTCTGGGACGGGCTCATTAATCTTCATTGAGGATGTAACACATGATGGCAGCAGCAAAATGAACTCGGAAGTCTACAGAAACATTTTGTCTGCCAATTTAAGGAAAGATGCAACCAAACTGATTGGCAGAGCCTTCATCATGCAGCAAGATAACGACCCAAAACACACTGCCAAAACAACAAAGGAGTTCATCAGGGGCAAGAAATGGAAGGTATTAGACTGGCCAAGTCAATCTCCAGACTTAAACCCTATAGAGCATGCATTTTACCTGCTTAAGAGGAGACTGAAGGGAGGAACCCCACAAAACAAACAACAACTGAAAGAGGCTGCAGTGAAAGCCTGGGAAAGCATCAAAAAGGAAGAATGCAAAAGTTTGGTGACGTCAATGGGTCACAGACTTGCTGCAGTTATTGAAAGCAAAGGATTTGCAACTAAATATTAAGTCTTATTCACTTAAATATGTTTTAAGTATATCTGTTCCAATACTTTTGATCACATGACAAATGGGTGGATTCAAACAAAATGTGATATTTTCTTAGTTGTGCATCAGATCCTGATGTAAATACCTGGAAATAAAAGCTGAAACGTTGATCTCTGGTCTCACGTTCATTATTTGATGTCAAGCCCAAATGTTTTCAGTCTACAGCAAAAATAAAGGAATTCGCCTCACTGTTCCAATACTTTTGGAGGGCACTGTATATGCCGTCGAAGCCCTCTCGTGCCGTTTTCCTCAGCCGAGAGGAGGATGGCTCCCTCTCTGTTTACAGCCACCGCGCACACTTTACCTGACGTGCGCACATCAGGCAAAGGAGACTACACACACACACACACGCACACATGTACAAACACACATACACACGGCCAGGGGACCTTGGGCTGCCCAAATAGGGCACGGGGAATGTAAACACGGGGGCGTGTTCCGCGAGAGAGCGGTGTGCGGGGGGAGGGAGATGGGGAGGGGGAGGAAGTGGGGTGGGTTGGGGTGGGGTGGGGGGGATGGTGGAGTTGAGTGGGCAGACAGACGGATGGCAAACTGCAACCTGAACCTGTGGCTGACACCGAGCCAAAGACAGAGAGAAAAAAAAGAAATGAGGGGAGAGACAGAGTGCGAGAGAGATAGCCAGAGAGAGAGAGAGAGGGAGAGAGAGAGAGAGAGAGAGAGAGAGAGAGTGAGAGAGAGAGAGAGAGAACCTGAAAATCCGGATCAAGGGGGGAGAGCTGGGAGGGGTCCAGGGGTTAAAACAGAACCATCTGTGGCTGAAAACAACATTCTTCTAAGAAGTCCTTCTCACCGGCTGGCACCCTTATTATGCTGGTGTTTATGTGTGTGTGTACGTGTGGGGGTGCGAGTGCATGAGTGCGAGTGTGTGTGTGAGTGCGTGGGTGCGTATGCATGTATGTGCGTAGCATGGTTGTTAGCGCAGTGCTTTTCCACATTCTGCTCCCAAAGCGGCCTGTCTAAATTACATGGCTGCCCTGAGCCGATTTAGCCTTGGTATGAAACAGCTGGATCTGGAACCTCAATCGCCAGTTATAGTGATTGTTTCAGCTGCCTGTGTGTGTGTGTGTGTGTGTGGGGGGGGGAGTGTAGTCGGACATTTGAACTGACAAAGAAATCCTTCTGAAAAAGACAAGCCAAACAGACTACTGTCCTGTCTCCGGTTGATGTTTCTGGGAAAGTTCTCTTCACGCCTCGTACCGGGAAAACCCAACCACGCCACGACTCCCATTCCCCCCGGATTCCAAAATCCCCGCTGGACGCGAACCTAATCTCAGATGCGATTTTTTTTTGCGAGGTTTGCCGGTTCAGGAAAGATGTGGGGGGGGGAGGGGAGTTGGGGGTTTGTAGAGGTCACGATATTATTCAAACAAAGGTTTCAAAAGGGTTTACCTAGTTCGGCGTGAGGTCAGCTTCTTTTTCTCCCGTCCGCCTAACCCGACGTTGACCTGTGAAAGCCTGTTCTAATAGAGGAGGCCGCAGGGGGGGGGGGGGTGTGTGGACGCACCCGGGTGAGGGAGGGGAGGAGGGAGAGCCGTCTCTGAACGGGAGCGGCTCAGCTCCGCGGCGACAGGCTCACCTGCTTCCCGGTTGGAGGCGTTCTCGAAGGAATCGCGTCGCACCACGGGGTCCAGGGTGTCGTAGTCGACGGTCACCGTGGGTTCGTTCTGCCATAGAACACTGCCTTCCGAAGACAACGACCGACGACCAGAGAAAGAGAGACACACACACACACAGGCAGAGAGAGAGAGAGAGAGAGACAGGCAGACAGAGAGAGAGAGAGAGAGAGAGAGAGAGAGAGAGAGAGAGAGAGAGAGAGAGAGAGAGAGACTAAGTCATGGGTTGGTTATACAACAGTCCTGCATTGTTGAGGGTAAAAACACACACACATGCGCATGCCTCCACACACGCATGCCTCCACACACGCATGCCTCCACACATCACAGTGACATCAGCTGATTAATTTTATTTTTTTATATGTTTACTGACTTACAACAGAACAACAAACAGGGGAGTGCAACATCGAGATGGATCATGACCTAACAAGTCAATATATCAAGTGTTAAAATCTCTAAAGTCAGTGCCTATGTGTAATTACCCCGGTAGGGTATACCACAAATATGAACCTTTTCGAGAACAAATTAATCGTTCTTTTTGAGGGGTTTTGACAACATGCCCAGCTTTCGTTCTGATCCAAATATGGTGTTACTCTAGTTTACAGTCTTAGACGTCTTCATCTGGATTGATTTGTGTGCCTGTTTGTGCATCCGTGACTATGGGTGTGTTTGTTGGCCAGTTGAATCTGGAACTGTGTTCGTTCCTGCTCTGTTTGTCCCCTCGAAACAGACATCTGCATTCCTGTGTGATGTGTGTTTGTGATAGGATCCTTTATTGTTTCCTGTCGAAAGGAGGGCGTGTTACGGAGGTGTGTGGCGTGGCTGACCGCCCCCTCCCCCTCGTCTCCTCCAACGCCCGGGGGTTCAGGACACTGGGCCTTCTACGCCCCCCTGTGGCCGGACCCAAAACGACTATTCTGAAGCAGCGGTCTAACGGTGTGTCTGGCTCACGTGTGATTCCCTGCTTTGCGGCTCGGGTCGAATGGAAAGACGGGAAATGTTCAAGGGTGTGTGCGTGTGTGTGTGGGGAGAGGGGGGGGGGGGGGGGGGGGGGGGTGGGGCGGTTAAGGTTAGAAAATTCAACCCAGGTGCCAGCCATGTGTACACGCATACATGTATGTGCGCGTGCGTGCGTGGTTGGGGCGGATGCAGTGGACGTTATGATGCGGTGCAACGGCCGGAATACCTGCCATCGTCTCCGGGCTCTCGGAGAACACCAATTCCACCTTGCCGTCCTCCGGAAACCTGGCGTCTGGATGCGTGAGGGGAGTGAAGGAGAGCAACGTGACATCGCCGGGCACAACGACACTACGCTAGGAGTGTCTCGGCACAATCTCTCCCTTGTGTACTTCACACCTGCTTTCACACCTCATTAGGGCGGCCAAGGTTAGTCTGTGACAATATTTACACGCGAGAGATAGGAGAGAGAGAGAGCTAGAGAGAGAGAGAGAGAGACGGAGAGAGAGAGCGCAGTCTAGGCCCGCCGACAACAACAGAGCAAACGATCCGAAGAGGGGAACTTTATGGGGCTCGGAGAACATATAAAAATGACGAGTCAATGACACGTTTCTGAAAAAGAAACGTCAGCTACCTCCACTGGCACAGTCGAGGTTCTCCTTGGGGAGGACGAGGGTGTGTCCGTGGAGAACGCCTGTGTGGAACTGGAGCCGGAAGACGACCTGACGGCTGGCCGTGTGAGAGGTTTTATGATAACAAACCACCTGATGCGAGGATAGATAAAACAGAACACAGTGTTACCTCAAGAAGGGCCCTACTCAATCACCTCGATTGACCCTTCCAAAACAGCCCTTCTCTATGCCGTGATACCAAAAAGAAGACAACATCGTCGTGGCATTGACCTGCACGCGGGTCTGCCGTGCTGTAAGTGCGTTTTTATACACCTTTGGATGGCAGGTTCATAGGTCTCGGGGGAGATCCAACGTGTGACCTGCTTCCACGCTGTCCATCTAGGCGCGTTTATGGCATATTCTGGAAGGGGGGTCGGGAATTCTGGGTAGGCGAGAAGGATGGGAGACGGTACCTACCATGATGTCACCTTTGAGCAGTTGGGCCGGCTGTAGCACAAAAGAGATCCTGTGTGCCTGAGGTCCTTGCACGTGACTGTGACACAGATAAACAGGCGGTCAACCAATGAGATCCCGTTTCACACGCCAGGTCCAAGCGGTCACATGACGTGATGTGGAGAACAGGAGTGAGCGCGATACGAGAGGTAAAGTTTCGTAAGAAAGAATCTCACTAGATTGCCGAGGTGCAAACTGCCTGCAGACTCTGGTACACTCTCAGGAAGAGTCGACATCCTGCAACACACACACACAAACACAGACACACATACTTTATCTTTAACCATGGGTTAAAGGGGGCTGGAGCCCCCCCAAAAGTTTTGTAAGCCCCCCGAATAAAAAAAAAATTACATATATAGAAGGTTGCCGGATCGATTCCCCACCGTGCCAAATGACGTTGTGTCCTTGGGCAAGGCACTTCACCCTACTTGCCTCGGGGGGAATGTCCCTGTACTTACTGTAAGTCGCTCTGGATAAGAGCGTCTGCTACATGACTAAATGTAAAATGTAAATATATTTTATATTTTAAATCTAAATGTGTTAATTTCTCTTACTAAAACCCACTAGAGGACACAATTTAAAAGGATATTTTAAAAAATTTCTTCTGGGGGGGAACAGGCCCCCAGACCCCCCTAGTTTTGCTGGGTCACAGGAAAAATTATAGGTTTTATATAGGGGCTTAGCCCCCCCAAAAGTGGGAACCTAGATTTGCCCCTGTCTTTAACCCCAGTCTCATACAACTGGGATCGATATGTAGCTAAATCTCCAATATCGTGAGGAGGACGATCTGGGTGTCGAGGTGTCTCACCTCCGGCTGGGCTCAGCCTGGGCACCCCATGGAGAACGACACAGAGGAGGAAGAGGGGGGAAGAGTTCATCTTCGTCACGCCCCTCAACAAACCACTCAGCATGCACACGTACCTGAGGGGGGGAGGGGAGAACGAAGGGGAGAGGAGAGGAATGATTCAGCCCGTGGAACAGACCCAATTCATTCTACACCACGAGCCTCCTGGAATTCATCGACGCTTACTTACAGTTAGAATGAGTGGAATGCCGATAACCAATCATATTTCATGCTTACCGTTTCTGGGAGGGAGTCATAAACAAGGATACTTTATTGTTGTAGAACCTCCTCATTGCGAAGTGGTCCAGACCTAGCTCTCCACTGAAACACACACACACACACAAACATAGATATTTAGACATCAAAGTTGTTCTGTAGCACTCTAACATTGTTAGTTTTAGACAGGGTACAAAACGTACTTTCCTTCGAAAACTGCCCCTAAGGATTTCCGTCCATATTTTTTGTAACAGTTTTTCCATTGGACTTGTTTCATATACAAATTGCATGACAGAGCAAGCTGTGGGCAGGTGAAAGTCACGCCAGATGTAGGTAATATGAAGACACCGTGGAGGTATTAAGTCTCTCTCTCTCTTTCAACACAGACACACACCTACTCTTTGCACACACACACACTGGGGTCAAACACAGGAGCTGACACCCGTGTCGGAAAGAACAGAACAATGTTATCAGCGTTTATCAATCGACAATTTCTCAACGCGGAGGGCACGACACACAGTCAGGAGGTAACCACGAGACAACGCACGTTTCTCTACACTCCAGCTCCATATCTTGACCCTTCCCATGATCCCTCACTGACAGGAGCCCCTTCGGATCTGTGGAGGACACATGATCAACTCTCCCCGGAGTCAATAGCAACAACACTGTCTGCTAGAGAAGACCGATAAGTAAAGATAAGATACATGCAGATCATCTGAACAACTACGGGCCCACATGCTATGGGCATAGCGTTGAGAAACCTCCCGTAGGTATTGAACTACAGTTTAAGGGGTCCTGTCCGAATGCTACTGCAGTTCAGCTCTAATTAGTTTCTTTGAGACTCAAGGTGTTAACCATTGAGTGAAGTTTTCAATGCAACCTGGTCCTAGCCTCAAAACTAAACACAAGTCCAGTTCAAAGTCTCCTTAGTCAACAGCCCTGCCCTTTGCAAAGCAGCAGTGATATCATATCACATTAAGGAGTCATATCAGATTCAATTCAATATGTGTATCTTCTGACAATGTTTTCTTGTAGAGCATTTCCAGTAAATTGATAACAGCTTCCCAATTCACATTCTTGAACGAAAAAGTCGATGTGAACCAGGAAAGCTAGCAATTGAACAGAAATGACTGCAAACGGTTCAGTGGGAAGGCTAACGTTAGCCTAGCTGGGCTAGGTCAGTTGTTTAGGTGTTCGATGTACATGTCTACATTAGTATAAACTGGGTTATGAACAGCATACGTCTCCATTAGCATCAACCGGGTTATGTACAGTAAAAGTTTACATTCGCGTGGACTGAGTCGGGTACTGTATTGTAATGACAATGTCAAGTACCTGGCAGATATATTGGTGAAATGGATATAAGACGCCACCACGACTCCAATCCTGTCTCTGCCTCCCTGTTGGTGGATTCAGACGGTTCAACCAGCAGACAAACAACACAGACCAGTTCCAACAATGAGTGGGAATGAGGACAGAGAAAAACGGAGGGATGAAAAGAATAAGGACAGAAAGAAAGAAAGAGGGAGAGAGAGAGAGAGAGAGAGAGAGAGAGAGAGAGAGAGAGAGAGAGAGAGAGAGAGAAAGAGAACAATACGAGGTGAGGTCCGTGAAAAGAAACGGCACCACCAAGGGATGGGCTCATAGAGGTGTGTAGAAAGAGGGAGGGGGGACGTTTGTTTTACCCTACAGTGTAGCACCAGCACGTGCTGAGGGTGTGTTTGGAGCCAGGTCTCCACGGTGGAGCACACGCTGCACATTTGATCCAGAGAAGGAGCCAGCAGATGGGGCCATCCCAGATTCAGTACCTGATGAAAACACACACGATGACCCAACTGACGCGGTCAATCACCTCGTCTCTCTTCCTCCGGCGGTGTCCTTTCCCGGCGCTCTGTCGCGACCAAAATGGAACCGCCGGCGCCGACGACTCAATCCGTCTGTTTGACCTCTTTTTTTTTTTTCAAAAGACATCCCTCGAGAGTCCTACAACGAGTGGCCACAACGACAGACCTACTGGCCTCGTCCCATACCACAGCGACGACACATCTACTTCTCGCAGAGTGTGTATGAGGATTACCTTGGGGTTCATTTGAGTGAGATGCTCATTCTTCTCGGAGAGGTTGATGACCTGAAGAATGGAGAACAACGTCAATATATAGGCTCCTTTCAGGCAGGGCCAGAAGGCAATGAGGAGGGAGTGGGGTGGTAGACTGGGGGGGAGCAGAATGGCCTTTCCCTCACCATGTAATTGTGTCCATGTTTAGACTTGAGCATGACAGTTATGTCACACAGGTTCTGTAGGTAGGTCTCCTCTGGACAGGCTTGGGGGAAGGATATAGCGATGATGCGCTCCGTGATGTAGGTCAGGTCGATTCCGTATCCCTCCGCCATGGCTGTCGGTCACATGGGTGTCTGCTGTGAGTGCGTGTGGGGATAAAGGGAGATAGAATATTGACTGAGAGGTCTGATAAAGAATGAGGAACTGTGTTTTTGTTTCCTACTGCTTATTCAGCAAAAGTAAGCTGTGACTGTATGGCTATAATTGTGACAGAAGAGGAATTTATTTTGTCCAGTCAGAGATATATTTTGGTTTGTGGGGACCAGGGTCATAGGTTTGTTTTCTAATGTGGGTGGGACAACTCTCAATAAAGTCTCAATAAATAGTGTGTGTGTGTGGGGGGGATTTTCAATCGTTTTCAAAAAGTAACGTTTCAAAAGTGTGTGGGGCATGCCTGTATAATGCATAACGTCTAATGTGACCTACAGTATGATCCTGATGGGGACATAAGATCTAGTTCCTCCTTAAGGTAGGTGAGTCATCAGGACATATTGCCTATGCCTAGAAAGTCCTCCCTCCCTCCCTCGCTCGCTCGCTCGCTCCCTCTCCCTCCTTCCCCACACCCAGCAACCTCTCTTATCTGCACAACACTGCAACTCTTCCTCACAACCTTCAGAAAGCAATTCGGTGTTTGTTCACGTACCACTTTTACGAGCCTACCTCTCTCTCTTCGTGTAACGTGGTCTCACTCGCGGACACCCAAGCTCGTGCAATGTGATTTCCTACAGTGGCTTTAGTTAATTTCTCATACCGCGCGTTTGTGAACAGACACGTGATCACATGTTACACGCGCAAGCAAACGTCTATGGGAGAGATGGTTCTAGAAGCCAACCCTGACCTTCACCCTCACCATGTGACCAGAGCAGAGTAAACACTGGCCACAATACAATTGGCCTAGACGTGAGGTGTAGCCGGAGCCAGCCAAAGAGCTCCACAGACCCACTCTTAAACATCCTGAACTGTCTGTAGCAAAGAGAGTGGGGTGGTGGGAAGTGGGCTGGAAGACAGGCGAGCAAGATGAACAGGCTGGTAGGCATTTTGAGGTCAAGGTTCTGGTGTTGGAGTGAGTCTGTAGAGGCCTTGGTTGGCTGGCTGGATGGGTGTTCCTCGTGCTAAGGTCAAATGGAAAACAGCCAGTTTGGGACGCCAGCTGTAAGATAAATAGCTTTTACGCACACAGCTACAAACGTGAGAGTGGCAGTTAGAAACAGCACACAGAATCAACAGCTACACCTGTCTTATCTCAAGCCATGCTTCACTAGACAGTCTGACAAATCATGGCAAACTTCAATACTGTAACCTTTTCGGAATTCTTTGAATGTTTTTTAGTTTTTTCTTTATCAATAATACCATACGTACTGCATGGGATCTTTGTGTGTAATGACTATAGATATGGCTGTTTCTGTCAATCCCACCGTTTTTATGGCGAAGACATTCGCTCATGTGCATGTCATGTGCATGTGCAATGTCATGTCAATGTAAAATGTCATTACAATGTTGTCTCTGCTTCTCTGAGCATCACACTGACTCTGCTGACCCTGTTCTCCTCTCACACATTTCAGTTACACATACATTAACGACAGCCCTGATTCACACAACGACTGGGTTACAAATGTCGCTGCAATCTGAATGGGTTGGTGGTCTTCTGATCTCTCTCTCTGTCTCTTAAACGCTGCCTTGCACTCTCTCTCTTTCATACACACACCAACATGATATAAGTGGTGCTTAGTGTACAGAAAAGGAAGTCCTTGAAGCGTACTAGCGAGCCACATCTAATTATGGGCTTTTACCTCACATTTAAAAGGAATGCATCCTAAAATGGATTAGACACCATTTCGCCTCATTCCTCCTTTTTAACTAATAGAGCTGTCGACTGTTTCCCCCATAGGAGTTGAGACAGAGCCAACAGAGAATTAGTGCCACGATAATCCCAAATGACCATGATGGACCCAATACCTATTTGCCTCAATAGCAAACCCACATGTCTGAACATCGAGATGCACAATCCACTGTGCCTGTCTCATTTCCAGGCAAAACAATCACCATCACGCTTTCCAGCATCTACTCCTTGTTTTCACCACTGCATAAGGGTCCAAAATCCATTTTCATTGCCATGATTTTCTTTCCACCAATTCTTTGCCTCCTTCCATTCACAGATTCCTCTCGAACACTTCTTTCTCACGTTTGTCAACTATGCCTGAAAGCTTCCCTTTAGGCCATACAAATGCATTCTGCGCACCTTTTCTTATTGGCCACAATGGGACTGGCTATGCACTCTATTGAACCTGACACAAAGTGGTAGTGAGTTGGCCAGCCAACACAACTGAGACGTCTGTCTAAAAAAACACTCAACCCTTTTATCCTGGAGTTCATTAACATTACTACCACTTCATTGGATGGGAATTAACACAAAAGAAGGATAGCACAACAGGCACAAGAGCACAAAAAACGCATGAGAACAAAAAAGGCTTACCTACAACTGAGCTTCAATGAACTGGGAACCTAACAGGCACTGTTTAGCGCAATGTAGCCTAGTTAAAGCAAGTAGGAATATGGTGTTGGGGGTGGAGACAACACAGAGAGAGAGAGGGAGACAGAGAGAGAGAGAGAGAGAGAGAGAGAGAGAGAGAGAGAGAGTGTAAGAGAGGGTGAAAGAGAGAGTGAAAGAGAGAGTGAAAGAGAGAGTGAAAGAGAGAGTGAAAGAGAGAGTGAAAGAGAGGGGTTGTCACTACTAGATCCATGCACTTTGTCCTTGTTGTAGTGTTATAGCCTTCCCTCTTTGGGAATAAGTGAGTGACTGAAGGATCTAGAATAGAGGGGTCGCTTCATAATTAACATTGGCCACCTTTGATGCACTTGTCATAAGGCACTGTAGTAGCAAACCGAAGTTCGGTATTTATATTAGGTTAACGAAAGCACATACCTTGTGGTCTTGCATTTGGCAAAAAATGTTATTTTATATTTCTTCCACTAGATGGCCCTAGGCGACCATTTTCTATGTGAGCAGAGTCCATGGAGCCAAAACACAGACTTTTCTAGCAGGAAGTAACTAAACATAACAAGATACACAAAGCTTCTTTTTTTTGGACTGGTTAATATTCCTGATCCTAGGATATATTCATAATACGCATTTGTCTCCGCGCGTAATAGGGAATGTGTGCTCTGCCTCATCTAAATATGCAATGAGATCGCCAACTCCACCTTTCTATTTGACTTAGTGATGATCACCACACCAGGCAGTCGCATTTCAATGGCAGTCAGTTGCGGCTACTGTAGCTTCCATAATGGCGCGCTGGTATCGATAGCATCCGCACAACTGACCGGCAAAAAGTCCCTATAACATATTGCCACGTCGGGCTGGCTAGCTTACCACGGTTAGCTGGCAACAAGAATTGGAAGAATGTAACACTAACTGGCTGAGGATTCGGCGTTAACTTTGTATCTGTACTTTGTATCTGTGGACTTATTAAGTGTGCGTGAACGTAGCTAGCCAGCTACTAGCCTGCGAAGCTATACCGGGTTTCACCTGCCTCCGGGCTACAGTAGCTAGCTCTCCGGTAGTGGTGGGACGGAAAGTGCGCGGTCGATGGCAGTTGCTGGAAACAGGATGGAAGAGATGGATGCGCTTTCAACAACATCTCTAGGAGTATCTGACTCCGATCTTTGCGGTGAATGCGTTAAGCCGAGTGGAACACCACCGTTTCAATTCGCCGCTGCTAAAACAAGAACTACGACGGCGGGGGAAGATAATGGCGTGGGCGGAGAGTCGAAACTCTTGGGGAAAGGATTTGCCGCCACCTCCCTACTTCACATTGCGATAAGAAACGGGATATACCTAAACCAAGTCGCTAACGCCACTGGAAGTTCCGCTCATATCAACATGATCACAGGGAAATCACCCAATATTTACAACCTCGTTTCTGACAGTACCAACAGCAGCGTGAACTCTTTATTGGCAAGAAGACGACGACACAAGAGGAATCTTTCGGTTGGATCATCAAAAGTTTCCTCAGCTGGAGTGGCGAATCCCACTCATTCGGCCTCACCTCTAAACACTCTCAGTTTGGACAGAAAGACTTTACTACGGCAGAAGCACCAACTTTATTCTTCCGACAAGGCATGGATGCGAGCGGACCACCAACGGGGGTGTATTCACGTCCACGACAGTCTCAACCCCTCCCATCCGAGGCCGGTGCTTTGCACGCTGGACACCACTGCTGAGGAGATGGTCTGTCGGCTAGGGCAGATAGCAGGGGGTAAAAGCGGAACAGTCTTGCGTATGACTCATAAAGCAAGTGCTTGTGTTGATTTGAATGGAAACCGTGACGAAATGTTTGTTGATAATCAACAATGTGTTCCTGAAGGTAACAGTGTCAAGTCATTACTCCCTGTGTCAGACCTCTACCCGTTGGAGGACAACCGATCAGTTCGTTCTAATGACATACTACCTACCAACAACAACCACAACCAGTATTATCAGGACTCAAATAGGATTTCTGATAGTTTATTGTATGATGATAAGATACCAAGCAACTCGTCTTCTGAAGCCTGTCTGAATGATAATGAGGTCGCTGACTTGGGGCTGAGCGGAGTGGACAGTTATGGATTATATTCAGGCTCGGACATGGAGAGCAGCACCTACGACGATTTGAGTCCCGGAGGCCCAAAGTCCAGCGAGCAACCGGACTCCCTGAGCCACGGTTTGCCCTTGACGGCGGACGCGTTGGCGCCGAGCCCCGACTTTGACGGTGCCACCCGAGAACCAGACCCGTTCGAGAGCTCCTCGGACGAAGTGGACCTCGACGGCGCCGCCACCCGAACCCCTGCCTTCACACAGCGACTGGACATAGCATTCACAGCGTGCCCCGGTGGGACCGGAATGGAGGAAACCCCGGACGACGACGGGACCGCGAGCGCCGGGGACGCCCCCTGCCCGACCGCGGCCCCCGGCGACCGCGGCGCCTCGCCCCTGTCTGCTAAGCCCTTATTGGGCATGGCGGCTGCTCACGGGGACCCAGGGGAGCTGGGAGGGTGGCCCGACCCCCTGACGGAGGCTCCCTCCCCGGGCCTCTACGTCCAGCTACACGGTGGGGCAGTGCGGAGGCTGGAAGACGACGAGAGGCCCCTGCAGATCCAGAACGACTACCTCTCCAACCTGGGCTTTGAGGACCCATGGAGGGTGCTGGAGGAGGGGATGAACCCGGAGCTAGGCTGTCTGATTCGCTTCTATGCAGGTAAGTAACACTGCATGCACTAGCGGTGGTTGTGTATTTTTTTTCCTCTCCATCGGAACAGGTGGGAGGGTAACCCAGGCTAATGGAATGCTGTTAGGGAGCTGGGTGCTTTTCGAGACGGATCAGATGACGGATGTCTCTCGTTGACCCGCCCCCATGTAGGCCCCAAGGGGCGGGGGAAGAAAAAAAACGGGTTACTGATGCGGTGGAAGTTTAGCCACAGGTGCTTCTGTTTAGCCACGGCTAGCCAGGCTTGGCGCGTCGGACCGGATTGTTTCCCAAATCTTCGAGCGCGTTCCCCCGGCGTAGCCGCGCCCCGCGTCACCCGTCGGGTGGGCTCCGTTCGGTTCACCTCCACCCTTTGTCTGCTTCGGCGCTGCTCCACTCACCCCCCCCCCCCCACCCCCCTCCCACTCCACTCCACCGTTGAGTGCACCGTGATTGCCCCCCCATTGTGCGCGCGTGCGGTCAGTCCAACTGCGGGAACGAAAAATAATATTCAATGGTCAGCTGCCGAGACAAAGACCGGTGTTGTGCCTTCACCCCCCCCCCACACCCCCACACCCCCACACACTGAGTGTGAATAGGGAGACCCATCGAGAGGCTACAGGTGTGTGCACTCTCTCGCCACGAGTCAGCTATTGTGAATGCAGTGTGTTGAGGGGGGTGGTGGTGGTGGTGGTGGTGTTGTTGTTGTTTTGAGGGGGACGGCGGGTTGTCGTGTTTTTTCATGAGGAGATGACGTACGATGTCAACAAAGCCCAAGAGGCCGGAGAGCCGGCCTCGATCTGTTATGGGATTAACCCGACGGGAGATTTGGTTTTGACCTTGTTTCCACAGCCTCAACACACATGTGGGTGATGGAGAAACGAGTCGACGTCACGTAGTCGAGCGTGGCACATGGGGTGGCCCGCGGTTTATTTACGATTTCAATCCTGCGAGGGACTCACGCCACGTCCGTGGCTTGTGAGAGGGTGCGCACGGGCTTGTGCGTTCCGATTTCGAATAGTCAACCATAAAGGAATGCCCATCCTCATTATTGCGCTCTAAGAATTGGAAGCGACGAAGCCAGTTCCCAGACCTCCCTCACTCTCCCAACATTCCCTCCCTCAATCCCCTATCCCCTCCCTCCCTCCCAGCTCCCCCACCCTCCCCTCATCCTTCGCTCCCACATATGAGCATGACAGGGCTACAAAGCCTGGTGTGGAGTTGTGCTGCTGTGAGCTTGGGGGGGCCCCTGTTCCGGCCAGCACGCCCCATCAACCAGGGAGAAAGCCCAGGGAAAGACAAGCCTGGGGGGGGGGGGGGGGGGGGGGGGGGGGGGGAGTGCAGGGGGGGGATGGAATCCATGGCATGAGAGACGGCACCAGAGACCACGCGTGTTGCGTCAGAGGGACAGGGCCGAGCGAGAAGGAGAAGCGATCATGTGATTAGAGGAAGAGGGCAGGCAGTGAGGAACACAAAGGACCAGGGGGGGCCTCTCATCGAGCCTGCTTCCCATTTCACAGGCTCAGCCTCACTCACAGCAGCCTCCCACCCCGGACTTCCTATTCCCACGTCGAAAGGTTCCGCAAGCCGGCTGTCATCGGCGTATGCTTTAGGCCCGTGTTGGTTTGTGTGTGTGTGTATTTGGGATGTTACTGAGCATTTGTTGTAATGACCAGCTGCTGATAGTTGCCAGTCAGAGGAATTTGAGTCAGCAGATTAACACCCCCCCCCCCCCCCCCCCTCCGCAAAAGTGCAGTTTGGCATCTCTATGGGGATGGCACAGACACACACACTCATGCACACATACACACACACTTTCAGAATGCTGACTTGGAGAGAAAAGTGACCTCTGTAGAACTCCGATTTCACCTCCTCAGGCTTTCCGATCCACCCGAGACAAGGACAGACACAGCCTCCCCTTCGGCCAGGAACTGCAATACCCAGAGGTCATTGCTGCACCCTCAAGGTGAAAGGCCCTACTCATCGTGCTTATCCGTCAGGGCCCAAAAAGCATAACATGCTCTCCTTCCAGATAGGACAGTTTGTTGAGGAGTTGTTGAAGGTCAGCGAAAAGGCCTGGTTGGAGACCCAGACACATAGAGTTTCTGACCTCCACCAACATGAACCCCGGGTGAATACGTGGGAACGAAAATCCCAAGAGAGGCCTGGAATAGGTAAAAACGGAGGAATTGACATTTGAAAAGGCCGGAGGGGGGGTGGTGGTGGTGGGGGTCAAGGGTACGTTCTCAGACATGGTGGAGTGAGACTTGGGCGAGGACACTGGAATGCGTTCCCCATCCCAGACAGGAAACGTTCACAGAGAACTTCAGCTGGGACAGGATATCCCCCCCCCCCCCCACACACGCCAAGGAATAGGTGGAAGGGAAGGACAAGGCATGTATGTATGTATGAATGTATGTACATACCGCCCATGCCTAGGTCTCCACCCTGTGAGAGGATATGGAGTTTTCGCAGGATGCATACCGCGCTGTCTAAACATAGGCCACAGTCGAGCGCAGCGCTACCAATACAATAGCTACGACGCGGATCGACCATTGGTCTTGATGGCTCAATCCTGGTCCCCTGAACCATGTATGCTGATGAGGATCGTGACAAGGATTACACAACACTGTCAAGAAGCTACAAGCTTGACCGGTCTTTGCTGTGTCAACAGAGTCGCAAACAAAAGGGGAAGAATGCGTTGAATCCAACGCTAGTTTCCTCAAGGTTCACAATGACTCTTGCTTAGACTGTTGCTCTTGTTGGTTAGTGGTAGCTGATTTAAACTGTTGTATTCTTCTTTTTTAGTTAATCCTATTTTTATTGCTTTCCTACAGGTACACCTGCACTTAGAGATCAATGTTGTGTAATTTTAACTTGTTTAACTACATGCTCTTATGGTCTCTTCCCTTTAGCACTATTTTTTGGTTGTTCACAATATGTACTTCTTGTCTTTGACTACCCGCAATGCTGTGGGGCTATCTTGTTGTTATTATCAGTGACCTATGCACTTAGTGAAGCTCTCTCTTGGAAGTCGCTTTGGACAAAAGCGTCTGCTAAATGAATAAATGTAAATGTAAGAATCCTGGAAAATGGCCAGAGATTTCAGTTGCAATAGCGGTAGCATTTCTTTCAAAAAATGTTATATATATATATATATATATATATATATTCTTTTTTTATAAAACGTTTTCATTGAGTAATCAAACAAAGTGAATTCATGTCAAATGTCCCCAAATTCCCACGGAAATATTTATATAGTTTGATCGAGTGACAGCTTGTACCATGTGACGATGGACTGCCTTGAAGGGAGTTTGTGTTTGTTTGCCCGGAGCAATCCCAGTGTTCTACACTCATAGGGGACCGGGACATGCTAATAAGGAGCCGCCAATCTAAGGGGTATTGTTTGCCATGACCTCATGCTCCCAGGAACAGGGGAAAGGGGAGGGGGTGGGGGGGGGGGGTGTCAGATGGCAGTTGGTTGGCAGGGAGGCGGTGGCGACGTTTTTGTTTGAATTTGCGGGGAGCTCCAATGCGCTCAGCTTACTAATTGGTTCAGGCCCCCCCTCGTCTAAAAGCCCGTCGGAATTTGGTGGCTAGCGGCCCCCGCCAGCCGAATGAGAGTCCGGCTCTTTCTGCGTGGACACTGGGAAGACGCAGCGATGCCGGTGGCGTAACTGTCACGTATCGTGAAGCGAATCTGATTTGAAACGTCTCACTAGTGACCGAGAGGGTGCAGAGAGCACTTATCAACACCTGAGAGAAAATTGTCACCACTTCCCGTAACACCAATCCCTTTCGTCGTCGTCCCTCCCGAAAAAAAACGCTCACAAGAACTTTGCTCTTGGCTCAGATATCCTGAAACGCAACCCAAGACGGTTATCTCTGCTGGAATGGATCGTTACTCAAGACCATCCCCACATTCCACAGATTCTACCACAGACAACACGTGTTGTCTCCACTCGCACGGAACCCCGACACACTCTCTCTCTCTCTTTCCTGTCATCTTTCGTCCAGCCTCCATTATTGATGGAGGACCCAAAGGTCCTTCCCTCTGCTCACCTTTCACTCTTAAAGGGATGGCCGTTGCCAAACAGACCCCTGTTGGTTACGGTCTCGACCTGACCGGGCACTGTTGCTGCGTTGTCAGATAGACAGATCACCACAGCGGGTGTCATTCTGCCTGTCCTCCTCCAGCCGTGGTCTTTCTCGTGCTCGACGAGGTTGTTGTTTTGCTGGTCGTGTCTGTGGAGCCCAGGGCGCCTCGGGGGCCACTGAGGGGTTAATGTGGACAAATCACGCTGGAGCGAAGGACCACGCTCTCTCTCTCTCTCTCTCTCTCTCTCTCTCTCTCTCTCTCTCTCTCTGTGTCTCTCTCTCTCTCTCTCTCTGTGTCTCTCTCTGTGTCTCTCTCTCAAGCCCCCAGGCTCATGTAATTCGCTTACGTAACGGTAGTTCCCTTTACTCTCACTCTCTGAAAAGGGTCATTTGTGTGAAGGTTTTCCTTTTGATTTTTTTTCTTCTTCAAAAGAAAAGTCCACTCCTTTCCTAAGTACCGACATGAACACTGACTTTTTTTGCTGTCTGTTGTGTTAAGCTAATACAGAACGCTCATGGCTGTGCCATCTTTAGTTTGGTAGTTCTCAGGTGCACTGTCCAATTTGCGTTGTTATTTATGGTATGATTTTGTCTGGGGGATTTTGTACTAATACAAAGTTTGCCAACTATGTTATGTGCATGTTAGAATATATATTACATTACAGAATTATAAATGCTACATCCCATAGCAAAGGAACACTTGGTAATGACAGGTTCAGCTAAGTTAGTTCGACCTCGAATGCCTGTACCTCACCCTTCCTCTGGGTCGAGGAATCTGTCACTCACCTTGGTCTCTAGCTCAGGGTCAGGATGTAATCTAAACCTCTGTCACTAAAGCCTACCTCTCCCTCCCTCTCTCTCGCACCCACACTTTCTCGACCTCTCTTTCCGTCTCGCTCTCTCCTTCTTTCCTCTCTTTCTTTCTTCCCTCCCTCGCTCTCCCTTCCTCCCCTCCGTCCCTCTCTCTCTCCCCCCCCCCCCCCCCTCCCCCCCAGGTAAGCCCCGCAGCGCGGGCAGCTCGGAGCGCGTGCAGCTGTCGGGCGTGTTCAACGTGCGCAAGGGCAAGCTGGCCCTCCCGGTGAGCCGCTGGTCGCGGCGCCAGGTCACCCTCAGTGGCACCTGCCTGTTCGTGTCCTCCGTCAAGCACGCCCACACGGGCAAGATGCACATCCTGCCCCTCGTCGGGGGAAAGGTAGGCCCGACCAGGGAGCCCCCCGGGCGGGAGAGGGGGCGGAGGAAGGGTGGGCGTGGTGCTGGTGGTGGTGGTAGGCACACCCGCGGTTAAGCTGCCCTCTGACGTGTGCCTCGTCGGTTCCAGGTGGAGGAGGTGAGGAGGCACAGCCACTGCTTGGCCTTCAGCTCGGCCGGAGCCCAGAGTCAGACGTACTACGTCAGCTACGGCTCCTACACCGAGCACCTGCGCTGGCACCGACACGCGGCCAAGGTGGGTGGGTGTGCGTGTGAGAGCCCCGACCGATATATCGGCGGGCGATATGGTTTGTATCGCCGTTTGTATCGGTATCGGTTGTTTGTAATCTTTTATCGGTCGGGCTCTAGTGTGTGTGTCTGTGTGTGTGGAGCTTGGGGTTAGGCTGGAACATGTCCTTGTCAGTCTCAGCAAAGTTCCCACGGGGAATCGATGTGCAATTCCTATGGCACATTTCGAAAGAGAGATATGTCATCGAGTTGGAACGAAACGTTGGCGCGTTTTGCGTCAAGCAAGCGCGCATCTGTGTTTATCCTGCGTGTGTGTGTGGTCAGCGTCTAACCCCCCCTGCCCCCCCTTCAGATGGCGTCCCAGCGGGTAAGCTCCGTGGACCTGTCCTGCTGCAGCCTGGAGGAGTTGCCCTCCAAGCTGTTCTACAGCCACGACCTGACCCACCTCAACCTCAAGCACAACTTCCTGTCGCCTCACAGGGGCCTCGCGCACCTCACCAGGTTCGGGGCCCTCTCTCCGTCCGCCTCTCTGTCTCTCTCTCGCTGTCCCTCTCTCTCTCGCTGTCCCTCTCTCTCTCGCTGTCCCTCTCTCTCGCTGTCTCTCTCTCGCTGTCTCTCTCTCGCTGTCTCTCTCTCGCTGTCTCTCTCTCGCTGTCTGTCTCTGTCTGTTTCTCTCTCGCTGTCTCTCTCGCTGTCTCTCTCTCGCTGTCTCTCTCTTGCTGTCTCTCTCTTGCTGTCTGTATCTCTCTCGCTGTCTCTCTCTTGCTGTCTCTCTCTCGCTGTCTCTCTCTCGCTGTCTGTCTCTGTCTGTTTCTCTCTCGCTGTCTCTCTCGCTGTCTCTCTCTCGCTGTCTGTCTCTGTCTGTTTCTCTCTCGCTGTCTCTCTCGCTGTCTCTCTCTCGCTGTCTGTCTCTGTCTGTTTCTCTCTCACTGTCTCTCTCGCTGTCTCTCTCTCGCTGTCTGTCTCTGTCTGTTTCTCTCTCGCTGTCTCTCTCTCGCTGTCTGTCTCTGTCTGTTTCTCTCTCGCTGTCTCTCTCGCTGTCTCTCTCTCGCTGTCTGTCTCTGTCTCTCGCTGTCTCTCTCTCGCTGTCTGTCTCTCGCTGTCTGTCTCTCGCTGTCTGTCTCTCGCTGTCTGTCTCTGTCTGTCTCTCGCTCTATCTCTCACTCCATTTGTCCATCTCAGTCAAGCAGTAAGATAATGCAAATGGTTGCTGTGTGTGTCGAGGGAGGGAGGGAGGGTCATGTCCATCGACAGCCTCTCTCTGTTGAGAAGCAACCATATGGTCTGTGACGGAGCATTGGATTCAGGGGGCCGAGAAGGGAAGAGAAGATAAACAAAGGGGAAAAAAGCTAGAGAAAGAAGCCCGACGAAAGGGCGAGACCGCCTCCGGGAACAACTCCAGAGGAGAAGGATGACAGCTCGATCCAGCCCTGACCCCTGACCCCCCTGGCTTGGCAGACCAGTCAAGTTTCAGACTCGGACCGGCGTCTATCAGCGGAACAACAAACTCCAGCTAGCCGCCGACTGGGGCGGGGCTAGCTCTCCCAGGGAGCTACGATGCCGCAGAGACCGAAAGAAGCCGATCATTCCCCCCCCCCCCCCCCCCCCCGGTGTGTCTTTCCACCGGAATGTTCTCCCCGCAGATCTCACCATGCTATCTCGGTGTACACGTCATTCCCCTGGCTCGTCACAATCCGTCGGGGCACCCCCCCCGTTATCTCTCTTTTTCCTCCCCTTCCTCCCTCCCTCACCCCTCCCTCCCCTCTTTTCCTCCCAACCCAACCCTTCCCCTACCCCCCCCCCCCCTCTCTCTTTCTCCCTCTCTCCCTGGCTCACGTTTCGTTGGATCTCATGCCTGCGATGGGAACAGCTCTGTGCTTCCATTGTTCCTCCACAAACACCAGCTTCCCCCGGGGGGCGGGGGGGGGGGGGGGGGGGGGGGTTGGAGGATTGGAGAGGGAGGGGTCGGGGGGCTTAGGAATGTTTGGCTTTCTCTCAGAAAAGACGCGGGTCCGGGCACGGCCTATCACGCTGTCCCCTCAGTGACCCGGCTCGGTCAGCCCTGGGAAGAACCAGGAATCCCCCCCCCCCCCCCCCCCCCCCCCCCCCGCTCACACGAAAACAGCACACACACACGCGTTTCAAAATTATAGCAACAGGACAAAAGGCGTGGCCGCATCCACGCCACAATCTCCCGAATGCCGGCGCGCTTGTTTACAGGTTTCCCTAACTCGGTGTCCGTGTGTTTTTGCATTCTTCCGGCAGGTTCTGCAAGCTACGCAGTCTCAACCTCTCCAACAACCGCCTGCGGGAGTTCCCCGCGGCGCTGTGCGACATCACCTCGCTGACGGAGCTCAACCTGTCCGGCAACCGTCTGTCCTGCCTACCCTCGGCCCTGGGAGTCATGCACAAGTGAGGGGGGGGGGGGGGTCACGTGGAGGGGGGGGGGGTTCAGAGGTGGAAAATGCGAAGCGCTCCTGTCCTGAGAGGAACAGAACTGACCGCAGCCCGCGGTAGACGGTTTTGAAAGGAGGTGTCAGTCTTCCCCCAGTCTGTTTATTTTCACATATTCAAGCTGTCAGCGCTCGGGGGGGGGAATCGACTTTCACCGGCGCGCTCGTACGAGGGGGCCAAACACGCCGCCCCCTCCTGGCGGCAGCGGGTATAGCAGCCGCCGCACTCCGGCCGGCCGGGGAGACGGGCGTTGTTTATTTAGATACTGAAAAATAAACGTCCCAGGACCCATAACATGGGGATAACGCACGCATGTGGGGGAAGTGTGTATTTATGGATTTGGTGTTGTTGTGTAGCCATGTCGCTTACAGAGCGAGCTTAATCTGATGTAAACCCACCGACGGGGGAAACAAAGCTGATCTCAGACATGTTGTAATAGGATTTAGAAGATTACGCGCTTAAAAAAAATATATATATATATATATTAATATTTTTGAATTTGATCGTGGTTTTTCAGAAGTTCCATGTTTGAAACGGGATAAGGCGTACAAAGAGAGCCCAATAGTAACCCTGTGTGTGTGTGTGTCGCGTGTCGTTTCCCTTCCAGCCTCCAGACCCTCCTTCTGGACGGCAACGCCCTGAGCTCGCTGCCCGCGGCGCTGGGCTCCCTGGAGGCCCTCACCTACCTGGGCCTGTCCTTCAACCGCCTGGCCCGCGTGCCCCCGGCCCTGGAGAACCTGCGGGGGGTGGAGAGACTCTGCCTGGCCGGCAACCGGCTCTCCGTCCTGGACATGAGCGGCCTGCAGTGGCTGCCCGCACGACATATCGACCTCAGGTGCGCTGGACGAGATTTGGCGTGCCTGTGGGGGGGTTCGGGGGGGGGGGGGGGGGGGGGGGGGGTGGGTGAACTCTTGGCCCTCTGGGGGGGGGGGGGGGGGGACATTAGACATTTAAAAGTTGAATGAATCCATTTCAGTGCACTTTTTGAGGGGCGGGATTGAGAGCCTGTGAAAGACTTTGCTCTTGTAAAACGACGTTGTGCTTGAGTAGAAAATCGCATCCAACACATTGGCCGTACATGTACTGAACGGCGATGACCGACGATTCCCCCCCAATACCGAACGCCGGAAATCCTCTTGGGCGCAGAAGCAGAACGCCGACATTTCATTCAGACGATCCCCCGCTCTGTTGGAGATCCTCAGCGCTCGCATTTGTCGTCTCGTCTCTGTTCTGCTAATAACACTAGCGTTTTGTGTCCCCTTCGCGTCCCGCGGCAGGCTAAACGGCCTCCGGAGCGTGGTGGCGGGCGAGGCCGCCCTCCTGAGTCACGTGGCCCAGCTGGACCTGCGTGACGCCGGCCTCCGGGAGCTGGATGTGCGCTCCCTCACCGGACTGGAGGTGCTGCGCTGCGACAGGAACGCGCTGGGTCGCCTTCGGGTGGCCGGCCGCGCGCTCAAGAGTCTGCACGCGGCGCACAACGGTGGGTTCGCACCGCACACACACTCACTGAACATTTTGAATGGGAGGGGAAAACCACAGGCATGCATGCACCTCAAAAAACGGAAAGAGCAACTTTAGAAGTACCGTTTTGTGCCTACGACGTTGTCGTCGTTGTTGGAGTGTGTCCCGTAAACACGGGCTTAACGGTGCCTGTGCTGCGACACCGCGACGACCGTTCGCTTCTAGCCGCGGATTCTCCGACCGACTTTGTGCTCGGGGCGCCCCGCTCCAAAATCGTCACGAACGTCACCGTGGCTTTGAGTGACGGTACGTGTCCCGTTTCAGAGCTGACCCAGCTGGAGGTGGACCCCATCCCGGAGAACCTCACCCACCTGGACGCGTCCAGGTGAGAACCCGCCGTCGTCCTCCTCCTTCACAGACCCCCGCGCCGACCCCCGCGGGTCTGAAACGCCCCGCCCCCCTCCACCGACCTCCCGGTTTGACCGTGAACCGTCTCGCTGTTGCAGGAACAAGCTGGCGTCCGTCCCCGCCTGGGTGTGCGACAGCGGCAAGCTGGAGGTGCTGGACGTCAGTCGCAACGCCATCTCGGAGCTGCCCGCAGGGTAAGCAACACACACACACACAGACAGACAGACACACACACACACACACACACACAGACAGAAACACACACACAGACACACACACACACAACGTCCCTGTCACGCTGTGTGAGTGCCGGAGGAGGACTAGAATCCAGGGAAGAGGCAGGATTTCCCAAACCACCCCCTCCCTCCCCCAAATATGCCCCTCCCTCCCTGCCCGTCCCTGTTCCCCCATCATGCTGACCTGACTGGGTCTCCGTGTCCTCCCCCCCCCCCCCTCCAGGTTGCTGAGCGGAGGCAGCCTGAGGAAGGTGCTGCTGGGCTGGAACGGCCTCCGCCGGCTCCCGGAGCGTGTGGAGCGCTCCCACCTGGAGGTGCTGGACGTCCAGCACAACCAGCTCACGGAGCTGCCCCACAACCTCTTCATCAAAGCCCAGAGGTGACGACGCCTTCCAGCTTTGTCGCCCCCACCCTACCCTACCCCACACGCGGCCGGCCTCATTGGCCGGAATGTTGACGTTTCTGGGGGAGGAACTCGGTCTCACGTGTCCCCCGCGTCTTTTTGTCCCCCCCCCCCTTTTTTCTTTTGTTTTTTTGTGGGTCAGCTTGCGCTACCTCAACGCTTCGGCCAATAAGCTGGAGAGCATCCCCCCGGCCAGCCAATCGGAGGAGAGCTTCAGCAGCCTGCAGGAGCTGTATCTGACCAACAACGGCCTGACGGACAAGAGCGTGCCGCTGCTGAGCGGACACGCCCACCTGCGCGTGCTGCACCTGGCGTACAACCAGCTGCTGGTCTTCCCGGCCAGGTAAACATCTCTGTCTGACTGTCTGTCTGTCTCTCTCTGTCTCTCTCACTCTGTTTCTCTGTCTTGTTGTCTCTCTCTGTCTGTCTTGCTCCATCTCTCTCTCTCTCTTTTTCTCTGTCTTTTTCTCTCTCTCTCTTTCTGTCTCTTTTTTCTGTCTCTTTTTCTCTGTCTTTTTCTCTGTTTTTTTTTCTCTCTCTCTCTCTCTCTCTCTCTCTCTCTCTCTCTCTCTCTCTCTCTCTCTCTCTCTCTCTCTCTCTCTCTCTCTCTCTCTCTCGTCGTCTTCCTCACTCACATCCTCTCACCCTGACCACCCCGTCCCCCCCCCCCTCCCCGTCCCCCTGTCGTTGGCCGCGCAGTAAGATGGCCCGCCTGGAGCAGCTGGAGGAGCTGGACCTGAGCGGGAACCGCCTGCGCTCCGTGCCCACCACCATCCTCAGCTGCGCCCGCATGCACACGCTGGCCGCCCACCTCCAACTGCATCAGCACCTTCCCCGAGGCCCTGCAGCTGGCCCACATCAAGGTCTGCCCTCAGCCACGCGGGAGTCGCGACGGGGGGGGGGGGGGGGGGGGGGGGGGGGGGGTCAGTTGATGGGATGAAGGAGAAAGGGGGGGGGGGGGTCGAGTCCTGTGCGTGGTCAACGGTTAAGCCTTGTGCTCGCTCTCTCTCTCTCTCTCCGTCCCTCTCTCCAGGTCAGAAGATCCCCTCTGATCTCATAACAGATATCCTCTAATCCCTGCCTCTGTTCTTAGATGAGTCACCCCAGTCTAGCCTCAGTCTGCCAGGCGTGGACTCTCACTGGCTTTCTGTGTTGACCTCTCGCCCTCTCTCTGCCCCTCTCTCTGCCCCTCTCTCTCTCTCTGCCCCTCTCTCTCTCTCTGCCCCTCTCTCTCTCTCTGCCCCTCTATCTCTCTCTCTCTCTGCCCCTCTCTCTCTCTCTCTCTCTGCCCCTCTCTCTCTCTCTCTCTCTCTGCCCCTCTCTCTCTACCTCTCTCTCTGCCCCGCTCTTTATCTCTCTCGCTCTGCCCTCTTTCTCTCTCTCTCTCTCTCTCTCTCCAGTGTGTGGACCTGAGCTGTAATGAGCTGACGGAGGTCTCTCTTCCTGAGACCCTGCCCCCCAAGCTGCAGGAGCTGGACCTGACGGGCAACCCTCGCCTCAGCCTGGACCACAAGAGCCTGGAGCTGCTCAAGTACGGACGGCGACACACCCACACACGCACTGTCCAAAACACTACCCCACACACTGACATTGCATCCTCCCTCCATGTCGACTCTCTCCGTCCGTCCCTCTCTTAACCCCTCCCCTCCCCCCCCCCCCCCCCCCCCCCCCCTGCAGTAATATCCGCTGTTTCCGCGTGGACCCCTCTCCATCCTCCCTGGGGGCCAGCGAGGGGCCCGGGGCCCCCGCCGTCTGGAGCCACGGCTACACCGAGGCCTCGGGGGTCAAGAACAAGTACGCCCGCCTCAGCTCTCCCTGGCTGACTCTCGTTCTCCCTGCACGCGTGCGAGCCTCTTTAGCTGACTGTGTATCTGTGTGTGTGTGTGTGTGTGTGTGTGTGTCCCAGGCTGTGCGTGGCGGCCCTGACGCTGGAGGGGTTCGGCGGCGGGCGCGAGGCCGCGTACGGGGTCTTCGACGGCGACCGCAACGGCGAGGTGCCCGGCCTGCTGCAGTGCACCATGGGAGACGTGCTGGCCGAGGAGCTGCACCGGAGCAGGGGGGAGGAGGACTACCTGACCAACACCTTCCTCACCATGCACAGGTACGGGCACTCACTCACTCACTCGCTTACACAGCCGACTTGCTCTCACGCACGCTCACTCACTCGCTTACTCTCACGCCAAATCACACACTCAATCACACTCACTCACTCACTCACTCGCTTACACAGCCGACTTGCTCTCACGCACGCTCACTCACTCGCTTACTCTCACGCCAAATCACACACTCAATCACACTCACTCACTCACTCACTCACTCGCTTACACAGCCGACTTGCTCTCACGCACGCTCACTCACTCGCTTACTCTCACGCCAAATCACACACTCAATCACACTCACTCACTCACTCGCTTACACAGCCGACTTGCTCTCACGCACGCTCACTCACTCGCTTACTCTCACGCCAAATCACACACTCAATCACACTCACTCACTCACTCACTCACTCGCTTACACAGCCGACTTGCTCTCACGCACGCTCACTCACTCGCTTACTCTCACGCCAAATCACACACTCAATCACACTCACTCACTCACTCACTCACTCGCTTACACAGCCGACTTGCTCTCACGCACGCTCACTCACTCGCTTACTCTCACGCCAAATCACACACTCAATCACACTCACTCACTCACTCACTCACTCACTCGCTTACACAGCCGACTTGCTCTCACGCACGCTCACTCACTCGCTTACTCTCACGCCAAATCACACACTCAATCACACTCACTCACTCACTCACTCACTCGCTTACACAGCCGACTTGCTCTCACGCACGCTCACTCACTCGCTTACTCTCACGCCAAATCACACACTCAATCACACTCACTCACTCACTCACTCGCTTACACAGCCGACTTGCTCTCACGCACGCTCACTCACTCGCTTACTCTCACGCCAAATCACACACTCAATCACACTCACTCACTCACTCACTCACTCGCTTACACAGCCGACTTGCTCTCACGCACGCTCACTCACTCGCTTACTCTCACGCCAAATCACACACTCAATCACACTCACTCACTCACTCACTCGCTTACACAGCCGACTTGCTCTCACGCACGCTCACTCACTCGCTTACTCTCACGCCAAATCACACACTCAATCACACTCACTCACTCACTCACTCGCTTACACAGCCGACTTGCTCTCACGCACGCTCACTCACTCGCTTACTCTCACGCCAAATCACACACTCAATCACACTCACTCACTCACTCACTCGCTTACACAGCCGACTTGCTCTCACGCACGCTCACTCACTCGCTTACTCTCACGCCAAATCACACACTCAATCACACTCACTCACTCACTCACTCGCTTACACAGCCTACTTGCTCTCTCACACTCACTCACTCGCTTACTCTCACACCAAATCACTCGCTCTCTCACACACACACAGTAATGGGGTGTCGGATGGCTGAGCGGTTAGGGAATCGGGCTATTCATCAGAAGGTTGCCGGTTCAATTCCCGGCGGTGCCCTTGTGGCCTTGGGCACGACACTTCACCCTACTTGCCTCGGGGGGGGGGGGGGGGGGGAAATGTCCCTGTACTTGCTGTAAGTCGCTCGGGATGAGAGCGTCCGCTAAATGACTAGATGCAAATGTGATGTCCACGTGCCGTCCTCACCCCAGGAAACTGGGCACGGCAGGCCAGAGGCTGGGCGGTTCGGCGGCCCTCTGCCACATCCGCCACGACCCGGTGACCCCGGCCGGCCCCGGCCCCGCCCCCCCCGGCCACGCCGGCTGCTTCACCCTGGCCGCGGCCAACGTGGGCAAGTGCCAGGCGGTGCTGTGCCGCGACGGCCGGGCCCTCCCGCTCTCCAGCGCGCACACCGTCCGGCAGGAGGACGAGTACCGGAGGATACGCCAGCACAACGCCATCGTCACAGAGGTGTGGGGGGGAGGGGGAAGGGGCGGCGTCCTGCTGAGCGGAAAGAAGTACTTAGGAAGTGTGCGTGTCTCTCTGTGTGTGTGTGTGTGTGTAGTTGTGTCATAGTTGTGTCCATCCAAGGGTTTTCTGGAAGTACTTAAGAGGTGTGTGTGCTGTAGGGCGGGGCGATATATCGAATATTAACGATAATATCGCAATCATTTTGAAGACGATATAAAATGTGAAAATATCGTGAATGTTTTTATTTGTATTTATTTTAATTCAAAGAGCATGGGCACAAACTGGAAATTGCACTCTCTTCTGCTTTCTTTTGGTCCTGTCACACAAGAACCTCTGCATGAATTGTTCCATGTGAAGTCCATTTTGTCAAGTTGCACGTACCACGTTAAGGCAACCTCTTAAATTTGCAGGTGAAGTTAATAGCCGCTCCTCCTCTTTCTTCAGGACAACAAGGTCAACGGCGTGACCGACTCCACCCGGATCATGGGCTACTCCTTCCTGTGCCCCGCCGTGACCCCGCGGCCCCACGTCTCCACGGTAACCCTCACCCCCCAGGACGAGTTCTTCCTGCTGGGCAGCCGGGGCCTGTGGGACGCCCTGTCCCCCGGCGAGGCGGTGGAGGCCGTGCGCAACGTCCCGGACGCCCTGGCGGCCGCCAAGAAGCTGGTGACGCTGGCGCAGAGCTACGGCTGCGCCGACAGCCTGGGCGCCGTGGTGGTGCAGCTGAGCGTCACCCAGGACTGCTGCTCCTACTGCGAGCCCCCGCCGCCGCCCCCCAGCCCGGGGCCGGCCCCGCACGGCGGCCCCCACGGCCCCTCGCACCCCTCCTACCCGCCCTCCGACGGCCTCCTGCCCCACCCCCCCGCCGTCGCCGCCGGCTCCTCTTCGGGGCTGGGCAGCGAACTGAGCAGCGAGGTGAGCGCGTCGGAGATGAGCAGCGAGGTGGGCTCCACCGCCTCGTCGGACGAGCCGGCGGCCCACGGCGAGCACGCGCACCCCGGCCCGGCGGGGACGCGGGGCGGGGCGGCGCCGCCGGGGGGCGGCGGCGGCGGCGGAGGGGCGCCGTTCCAGAGGCAGTTCTCGGGGGCGCTGTCCGACAACGGGCTGGACAGCGAGGACGAGGAGCCCATCGCCGGCGTGTTCTCCAACGGCAGCCGCGTGGAGGTGGAGGCCGACGTGCACTGCCGGCGTGCCCGCGACCCCCCGGACCCGACCCCCAGCGACCCGGCGTCCCCGCCCCGGGCCCCCTCCGCCGCCGCCGCACCCCCGGGGAGGAGCCCCACCCTCTCTCCGGCCCGCCTCCCTCCCGGACGTCGCCCCCCGGCCAGCCCGGCCCCGCCTCCACCCCGACGCGACCCGGCGCTCGTCGAGCCGCGGCCGCCCGGCGGGGAGGCGTGGCCAGGGGCGGCGGGCTCGGCCGCCAAGACCTCCACCCTGGGCCGGAAGGGGCGGGCCAACGGCTCGGTGGCGTGCCAGGGGCGGAGCCAGGACCGGATCGAGGAGGCGGCCGACGCCCCCGTCAGGAAGCAGGGCGGCTACTTCAACGCCCCCGCCCAGCCCGACCCCGACGACCAGCTGGTCATCCCACCGGAGCTGGAGGATGAGGTGCGGCAGATCATGAAGCAGCAGCAGCAGCAGCAGGAAGCGAAGGAGCACGCGCAGCCGCTCCAGCAGCAGGCCGACTGCTTCGTCACGCCCCTATGACCCGGCCGGAACGCGACACACACACCCCGACGGCCACCGACGACCAGGGTGGGACAGGCCGGGATCGGCGCTGCTGGCCCGTCGTACGTCTTTGAACTGTGGCGCGCGTGTGTGTACATCACCCTACACAAACTCATGCCTTCCGAGTATTCTGAACAAGTGTTAACTGTTGTGGACGGGCAGGACTGTTTTAATTCCCTTTTATTTTACACTTCTAATGTTACGGCCCGAGAACACTTGTTCCACGCATTACTGCTTCGCACAAATGTAATTTAAATAGATTTTGACTATATCCTTATATGTGATGAACGAAGCACTTAACGTTTCCTTTTCGTTTGGAACGAGTCGTACGATGGGTGAGCGGACACGTTCGGCCCAAGGGGCTGAACCTCTCCCGGCGACGAAGGGGACACCTTCCCCAGGTCGCCGCGGCGTCCGTCGCCACCCGGGAGCCGTAGGAGCGGAGCGACGGGCGTTTTTAGACTAACTCCTAGGAGTTGCACATGCTCATAAGTGACGTAGTCACTGAAAGTGTACTAATCTTCTCTGAGAGAAAAGACCATTGTTTCACGAGGCTGTTTATCCAGAGGTATTTGTCTGAGGGAGGTGGGGGGGGGGGGGGAGAGGGGGGGTTGCTATTGATTACCTGGGAGGAGAGAGACCACTGGAAAGAGATATTTACTGTCTGTAAACGAGCCACACCAGCTCAACGAATGTTCCGGCACAAGTGATTTACTCCGACTTCTTGACAATTGCAAGTCATACAAATGCTACTTTCGCAATAATAAACCCGTTTTCAAATAACCCCAAGGATTGTGCTGGTCTTCACGTGTGTGGTATTTTCAGTTGTGGCACGTTTGCAGTGGCTTCTACACATCGTCTCCAACCAAGTGACATGAGACATACATATCAAACTGAACAGGCACCAGCCATGTCCTGCTGCTAAGAAGCGACACCATTATTGTGACCCCGTTGTTGTTGTTGTTCACTCCGGAAGGTTCTTTGAACCCAATGACGTCACAAAGATTCACAAAGCTATGACCCGACAATGGAGGGCCATTGTGTAAGCCACCGTGACATCAGCAAAGAGGAGATGCAGTGATGTCATGGCTGGCTGTTTGCCCGAGTGATGGCGAGACAGGACAGCTGAACCGAACCGAGTTAAGTAGGGTGCAGGGGGTTGTGGGTACTACTGCTGTAAATCTGCTGCCCCCAGCGGGTCGTCCAGTGTAACAGCACCCCCATAAAAAATATCTCAGCATAGCAAACTGTCAATCATTTACAAAGATCAAATTGTTCAAAGGTTTTATTGACATCACGCCACATCAAAACACACAAACACACGCATGGGCGACGCCTTCCTGCGCTGAACAGTCACATTGTTACGGCATAAAAATGTTTAAAAAGCGAGCATTAAAAGAGAGCTTTGTGCTGGATCTGTCGAGACACTGATCCATTCAGGCCGAGGATCCCAATCGAGACGCTTGGGTCGTAAATCTCATCGAGTCCTCCGCCCACGAGCGGGACGGCTCCAAAGACGAACGCCACTCCTGAGCTCGGAACGCGAGGGCATTCCTCCTCCGTCGCCGTCACACGGCCGTCGCCTCCGTCCGCAGCGGCGCCCCCTGGGGGTAAGCCGGGGCGGCGCGCCGCCTCGCCTCCTCGTGCCGCCGCCCGTCGCGGTGATAGGCCCACACGGCCCGCACCACGCTGAAGCTGAGGACGGCCCCCACGCCGTACAGGATGGCGGTGATGAGGCCGAACAGCGCCACGGCGGCGTCGGCCCCGCCCACGTCGCAGTTCATCCACGTGTAGCCGCGGCCGGCGTACAGACGCTCCCGCCGCTGGCACACGTCCGTGGCGTTGACCCCGATGACAAAGTGCAGGTACAACCCCACCGCCACCACGTACGCCACCGCCCCCAGCGCCTGGAACGCCAGCCCTCCAATCAGGAGCTTGCGGCTCAGCTCGTACGCCGGCTTGTTGCCGGAAACCACGAAGAGGAGGGAGGTGATGCCGAAGACCAAGCTGAAGGCCACTCCGCCGTAGATGCCCGGCGCTCGCATCTGGCTGAACTGCATGTCCAGGTCTCGGACCTTCTGCAGCTCGGTGCCCTCGAAGGGGCTGTAGGCCGAGTTGATGTTGAAGGTGGTCATCCCCCCCATGGCCGACATACCTGACATGACCATCTGGGCAGCCACGACGCACACCAGGACCAGGGCGTTGGTGAGGACGGTGACGATGAGCACGATGCCTGTCGGGGGTTCCCACACACACACACACACACACACACGTACATACAATAGACACAGTGAAACCTCTCACAAAGGTTACTACATTCCTATCTCCTATAGTTCCTATGAACACACCCACAACAACAACTATCTTATACCAGATTCAGTGTTGAGAGATTAGAGCCTGGCATATGATACCCTTATCAACCAAGGGAATTCTCAGAAGCTAAACTCCGAATGGCATATGAGAATCAGACAATCACTTCTACACAGAGGAGAACCAGTTGGACCAGTATATGGGTGGGTGGGTGGGGGGGGGGTGGGGGGGGGGGGGGGGGTTTCACTGGGCGTTGCTGAGGGGAAGAGAAGGAAATAAAAGCATAGCCGACTATTGATGGCGTGTTTAAACATTCCTTTCCTGCATGTTGTTAACGTTTAAACGATTAATGTAAACAATCTCTAGGGACTACGGGACCCCCCTCTACCTGTCTGGCTGTCTCGCGCTCACCTCTTCGGGAGCAGATATTGTTGCATTTTGAATCCTCGTGTTCTTGCGGAGCACGGTGTTGACGATGATGTTTGGAAGGGGGTGTGGAGGGTTGTGATGAAGGTCTGAGGAAGACGGCAAGTGAAAGAGTGAGCATTAGTGAGATACGGCGTAGAGGACTCGTGTATTGATGCCAAACCATCACACCTGCCGCTTGACGGTGGTCGGTCATTGCGCGGTTCCCTCCTCGGTCTGTCTTCGCGATGATCACGGTGCCCCCCACCGTTTCTCTCCCTTTCCCTTTGGCCCCGGTGGGTTTGCAGAGACTGGCTCATACCTGGCACGGAAAAAAAGCTACAACTGTCATAAATGCAAGATGTGAAATTTGAGCAATAGTCGTTAAGTGACTAACTAAAATATCATCGAATAGGACAATGTGAGTCACTATTTTCGACGTTATGTATAAGTAAATTGTCAAAGAAAAGTTTTAAAAGCACTACATTAGTCAAGACTACTGTCAGAACTCTGATATTTTCGTCCACAATTTCTATTTTGTGGACAAAAAAAAACACGACGTCTGCGCCCACGTATCAAAACATCCATTAATTAGATCAAACTTACCTAAAGTACGCTTGATAGCTTAAGTGTAGAGACTGGGCTATACTGAAACTTGAACCATTTTAGGAGGTTTGTGATTACATTTCGTGAAAGTATTTTACCTTTTCCAGGTAGCTGGCTCCGCCTACAGAAAAGAACGAAATGCAGGTATTCTAGTCTTCTGGCAGGTGAAGAGAAAGTCCAAATAAATCTGGTACTTTTCCAAGATTTTCTTTATTCGAAAACACAAACTTTCTTCATGATGATCTTGGAAGGAGCATTGTCTTTCTCGACAATGTCCAACTGAACTTTGCTCGGGAAGACGAAGAGGATCTGCTTTGAGTGGGAAGTTGTCTAGAATAAAATTGACTACTTTGTTTTTCTGCATACCTGGTTTCACCACAAGGTGGCAGTACAAAACAGGGAACATTGTTGGTGGAGACTGTCTTCCGGTCAGCGACGATGAAGTTAGAATAAAGCAAAAGAAGAAGACGGAGGCATCTGCACTAATCGATGAAGTATAGTACGTAGGGCAATCATGTCATATTTTTTTCATTGAATTTGTGTATTGACGACATACAGTGCAATATTACACCAGGACTACTGAGCACACAATATCTAGCTGATCGCCATGCTGTGGCCGGCTGTGACTGTCATACGGCTAAAAGCGTTACGATGCCTGTCGTGGTTGGGTCAGAGTGGGCAACGAAACGTCACTTATGTTCAAGGCCAGAGCCCCGAACCTCGCATTCGGGAGTACTTCTATTACATTGACCATCAAGGACAGGTGCAAGTATATTGAAATAAGTTACGCAACAGTAATCCTAGCATAGCTAACTGTGTCTAAACAGCGTGTCCTTATTTACAGCTGTTCCTTGATGACACTAAGATAAAGAACTTCGTCACTTGCTTCAAAGGTAAAGCCCGTCAACACACTATGTACACACCCACCCACACACTAGATAGATGTACACCAGGGGCGATTCTAGGATCAGATCTTTAGGGGTGCTCAGCCCCCAATGAGAATGTGCCATGAATACAGTGCCTTGCAAAAGTGCTGAACCCCCTTGCTAATATAATCCATAATTTCACTGGATAAAAATTAATACATACATTTATGTATTTTTCTGCAAAATATTGAATGAATGAAAAAACTAAGGATGTCCCTTTCTTCATGAACTACCAGCATCAAATTATAATAAACAATAACATAAAAAAATATATATATATTATTATTTTTAGGGGTGCCACTGATGTACACACATACCAGTGTAGATACACAGAGCCAGTGTGTTCATACACTGTGCACTGTATGTGCATGATTCTTAAATGAAAGTCGAAATTGCAACTTTTTCTTTAATAAAGTGAATTGAATATAACTCCACTTAACATGTACAGCATTTCAATCCCATTGACTTCAACAAAGTCTTTTTTTTCTTGTCAAGCCTTTTTACGATCACAAGCAGAAAGTAATGACTGCAGTACAGCGTATCTCTATGATTGTTCTGCTATGGACCAGACTTTGCACTTATTCAGGAACAGTCTAGTATACCTTGACTAATGTTGAGGCTGGTTTTCAGCTTTAGACCCTAAGGTCAAATTCCATGTCCTGCAATTTCAAGACAACACCCAAATGACAGATTAGCCTACGTCCGATTTCGCCAGCGTTAGACATTCTGTTTCATGCCAAAACTTGAGCCCACTGATGGTGTCGACGAGTAAAGCAGCATCCGTGTCTTTATTGACAGATCAAAAGTTCCTCGTCTTCTTCTTCAGTCGTCTACGGCGGAATGAGATGGGCCGCTACCAGGATCACTTCCCTTTCCTGTCTCTGTGTGGGCGAGAGAGGAACTTCCTGCGCTGTGACGACCGCCCTCTGGTCTTCACCCACCTGTTGCAGGGCTCGACAGGGGTCGAGGGGTCAGAGAGTTCCCCTGAGTTGCTTTCGTTCTGTGGGGGAGAGGACAAACTGTCTGCGCCCTTTCAGCCAGCGTCAATCTACATGCATCCAGGAAGTGGGCGGGTCTATCACCCGTGCCCGGAGCGTCTAGGAGGCGTCGGCCTCATACGGTCAGCCCTCGCCATAGAGCTCAGCCCCTTCTTCATATACCCACCAGGAGAGAGCCAATCAGGACAGCCGACGCACTTCCTATGGGCGGGACAACAGCACGTGCTGACCAATGAGTTGGCTGGATGCTTCCCTCGTGAGGAGGAAGATGGGTCTGGGGATTGAGAAGTGGGCTGATGAACTGATGAGCATTTAGGTTCAATTCTCAGTGTTTATTATCCCAGTGTTACAAGCTTTCACTATGTTGAGATGTACACAAAAGCACTGGCTTCGATCTTTGTTCATTCAGGCCTGCTGAAATCAATATGGACAGAGCTCTGTTTGCAGCTTGCCATCATATGGTGTAGTTTTTGAAATGCGAATGATTATTCTGATGATCGTTTCGTTGAATAAAGATGTTATATTGAGAATGGTTTGTAAAATAGTGGACACGTTTTGATGTTCCTAATGGGCAGACATAATGGGCAGCAGACAAAACTGCATGCAGTGGTAGAGTTTTCCAAAACTCTTAAGTAATCCACAATCTAAAAGCCACTTGGAGGCCTGGATATGCAATGCATCCATTTATCATCGGGTATTGTAATCCATTCAGTGCATGTTGTTGTACAGCTTCCATCAAACTTTAAATTATTTGCCATTAGACAATTATATTTTGAAGTAGTCTGATCATTTACAGTTAAACGTCTTGCTTGTATTGGTAGGCTGCTCTGGAATCAAAACATTTCTTTCTCTTGCTTGATGCTGTTTAGTTTTATGTGTTCTTGTTTTTGTCTGTCTTGCATTCTTTATGCCTTTGTGTTTACGAAATCAAAGCAAATAGGCCTACACAGCTTCCAGGACAAATACTACAATGCAGCAAGTTAATTACAATTAAAAGTAAATACTTGAGGTTGAGATGAAAACTTTTAATTGTAAAGTTGGCGATACAATATCTCCATAACAATTTTTTTTCATATACTTGGTAAGATTTATAAGATAAAACAATATACGATTTTGTTTTAGTAGGCCTATATGTGAGGGGACGGTGAAGCACTTAGAAAGGTTTTGTTTTTCTACTCATTTTGCTTGACGAGATAGTAGCTAGACTACTGTTGGGGATAAAAACTTCATGTCCCAGGGATCTCGGCTCCAGACTCAATTTATGAACAAGGAGAAGATGGCAGCGCCTCCGAGCCATGCATGTTCCGCTTTGGAGCGGTCTATACGCCAGCGCGTTCCTCCACTGCTCACAGACCTTTATCAGTTTACCATGGCATATGCCTACTGGCGGGTTGGCAGACACAATGAACCCGCCGTCTTTGAGTTATTCTTTCGGGACAACCCGTTTAGCGGTGGCTTCTCGCTCTTCTCCGGTCTCCACGACTGCCTGCTGTTCCTCCGAAGTTTTCGGTTCACAGAAGAAGGTGAGTTTTGTATATGTCTTCTTGTTCCTGGTTTATGTTTGTCAAATAATTCAGCATTTGAGATCATAGAGTATTTTCCTGAAGTCGCTTTTAAAGTTGTATATATTTTACTTGCTCAGTAGCCTACCGAATGAAATTCTTATTTTCACTGTGATTGCGCAATCGGCCACCTTCAGCACGACCCCGAGTTTCTATGAATAACAGAGCGCTGTCGTGGATAATGTCACTGCGGTATGTAACCAACCCGGTGAACTTTGCAACTGCTCCAATGAACTTCAACCGACACCGGTGGCAATTTTTTCGCGGGGCCAAGGGCTTCCCGTTAACTTACACGATTATAATTAATACAGTACTGCAGTAAATTCGCGTATTTCCCGATAAACCCAACTAAGGGAACCGGTTACTCACGTTAAAGCACCCATGGACTCTGGATACTTAGTTTGGGTCCCACTCACGTGAGTGTATGAGATTATCTGAATTAGATGTGTTTGAATGGTCACTGCAGTTTGACCCCAAATAAATGGATGTTTGAAAGGATACCTTGTTCATAGAATGGGAACTTGCCTGGCGTTGTGCCAGCATTTCTCAGCTGCACACAACGTTGAATGACCAGCATCGCACACATTCTTGTACTCTCTGACGCTGGCTTTGTACTCATGGCGTGTACTCCCGTCCCACAGACGTAGCGTACATGCAGTCGGTTCTCCCCCCTGCCACGGACCCGGCCTTCTTCCACTTCCTGCATGGCTTGGACTGCTCCGAGGTCACTCTCCGCTCCGTCCCCGAGGGAACCGTGGTCTTTGCCAGAGTGAGTGACCGTGAGGGGGTCATTATAGGTCACAGAGGGGTGTGTGTGTGTCAAGGATTTTAACCTGAACTGGAATCTCTCTCTCTCTCCTCACAGGTGCCACTGATTGAGATATCTGGGCCTCTAGCCGTGGTTCAGCTCCTGGAGACCAGCCTTCTGTGTCTAGTCAACTTTGCCAGGTAGAAGGGATCATGTATGGTCTCTCTCTCTCACACACACGCACGCACACACACACACACACGTCCAGAGCCCCTGAATCTCTGTCTGGCCCCCAGCCTGGTGTGCAGTAACGCGGCTCGTTTCCGTCTAGCGGCGGGCCCCAAGAAGAAGCTGCTGGAAATGGGTCTGAGGAGGGCACAGGGGCCCGACGGAGGCCTCACTGCCTCCCGCTACGCTCACATCGGAGGTAGGGAACCTCCATCACCACAAACGCACACACATACAGACACACACACACACACACACACGCATATACAGACATACACACACACATATATTCAAACTGGTGTCCGACTGTGTCTCCCTAGGTTTTGATATGACCAGTAATGTCCAGGCTGGCTTCCTGTTTGGTGTCCCCATGGCAGGCACCATGGCACACTCCTATGTCACTTCCTTTTCCTCCCTGGAAGAGGTGTGGCCTCAGGTGAGGCCCCTCCACAATTTCACTTCTGACCTTTTTGTTGTTGTTGTTGCTTTCCCATATCCGTGACTGGTCCCCGATTCTGATTGGCGAGGATTGATTGATTGAGCTGTGATTCCCCTGTCCAATCAGACGCTGGTGGCGGCTAACGGAGACCCAGACCCCGTCGACCTCATCTCGCTGACCAAGGGTTGGCTGGGGCGCCTCTGTGAGCTGCTGGGGGCGGAGCCTGGGAAGGTCAGGGAGGGGGAGCTGGCTGCCTTCGTGTCGTACGCCATCGCCTACCCCCACAACTTCCTGCCTGTGATTGACAGCTACAGCGTAAGCTGGTAAATCCAGCCCCATCCTGCCCCGTGTTAGCTTAGCGCCCCCCCACCTCTGTTGTTGTTTTCCCATGGGGGGCCCCCCCCTCTCAGTGGAATGCTAACGCTAATCGTTCTCGGCCCGCAGCAGTGGCCTGTTGAACTTCTGTTCCGTGGCCCTGTCTCTGTGCGAGCTGGGCTACCAGCCTCTGGGCACCAGGCTGGACAGCGGCGACCTCTGCAGGCAGTCGGTGGAAGTGCGCCGCATCTTCCGGCTCTGCGCCGAGCAGTGAGTTAAAGGGCGGGTGTGTTTTCGGGGGGGGGTTTTGTCCGTCGCCTCTGAAAAACGCACCGTCGTAGCCTGGCTCTTCTCTCCCCCAGTTTCTCCCTACCCGCCTTCCATTCCCTCATCATCGTCGGCACCAACAACATCTCGGAGCTCAGCATGACGGAGCTGAATAAGAAGGTGAGAGGGGGGGGGCTCTAAGGAAAGCCGCTCCCGGGAGAGCAAGACTTCTGGCGAGCCGCTGCTTTGTCTCTCGCTAACCGGACTCCTGGATCTGAGTCTTTCTCTCTGCCTTTCGTTTCTTTGGGTTTCAGGAGAACGAGATTGACGTGGTCGGTGTCGGAACGCATCTAGTCACCTGCACGCGACAGCCGTCACTGGGATGCGTGTACAAGGTAGTGGACATGGATCAAACGCGCGCGCGCACACACACACTCCCAATACTACCTGCCCCTGCTATTAATTATTCTCTCGATTTTGGTTCTGGATTTCTGTCTTTCATGTGTCTCTCTGTGTTTCTCTCTCTGTCTGCCTGTCTCTCTCTCTCTATCTGCCTGTCTCTCTCTCTGTCTTCCTGTCTCTCTCTCTCTCTGTCTTCCTGTTTCTCTCTCTCTGTCTGCCTCTCTCTCTCTGTGTGTCTGCCTGTCTCTCTCTCTGTGTTTGCCTCTCTCTCTCTCTCTCTCTCTCTCTCTCTCTCTCTCTCTCTCTCTCTGCCTCTCTCTCTCTCTGTGTGTCTGCCTGTCTCTCTCTCTGTGTCTGCCTCTCTCTCTCTCTCTCTCTCTGCCTGTCTCTCTCTCTCTCTCTGCCTGTCTCTCTCTCTCTGTGTCTGCCTGTCTCTCACCGTGTCTGTTAGCTGGTGGAGGTGAAGGGGAGCCCCAAGATGAAGTTCAGCGAGGACCCAGAGAAGAGCACCCTCCCTGGGAGGAAAGCCGTCTACAGGCTGCTGGACGACGATGGTGAGGTGCTCTCGCCCCACCCGTCACGGCACCCAAAAGTGAACATTTTCATCTGGGGATCGATACAATGCCACTCGACAACTCACGTTCCTATTTCTCTACCTCCCACCCCCCCTCCGTCCTCCCTTTTATACGCCATCTCGGCATGTTACCGTTCTCGAACCCGCAGGTCACCCTTTCCTCGACATGCTGTGCCTGGCCGAGGAGCCCGCCCCCAAAGCGGGCGTGGCCGTGAGGTGTCACCCTCTGGGGCGAGACAAGACCTGTCAGTCTGTCACGGCGGCCCGGGTGACCCAACTGCGCCTGGACGTGTTCGTCGGCGGACAGGTGAGCCTCGCCCTTTGACACACACACACACAATGAGGCACAAAGATCCCCCGAGATCTTGCAGGACTGTCATGCCTCTGGGATGAGTTTCACTGCAGGGGATGAGTCTTGTCGGGGGATGAGATTTGCTAAGTGGAAAGTGTTTCTGTCTCTCTCTGTCTCTCCCTCCCTCCCCCCTCCTCCTCTAGATAACAGAGCCCATGTGCAGTATCGCGGAGACGAGGGAGAAAGTGCAGGGCTCCATCCGAACCCTGCACCCCCGTCACAAGAGACTGCAGGAGCCAGACCTGTACACTGTGAGTTTGCGCGCGCACGCATACACGGTGCACATATACACGCGTGCATTCCGCCTCTCCCTGCTCGTGTGTCGTGGGGTTGTCGTCATCATCAAGGTTGTTTCCTTTTTTTCCCGCAACCACCCTCACCACCGCACCCTTCCCTCCACCAGGTGGCGGTGTCCGAGAAGCTCCACAACTTGATGGCTGTGATCCGAAAAGGCAGCGTCAACGATAGCAACTTCCTGCTGGCTAACTGAGATTGGGAAAGGGGGGTGGAACCGGGGGAGGGGGGGGGGAATGGGGGTGATGGTGGAGGGAGGGGGGGGGTAGGTAGTGGTGGTGGAGGCCTTGAACCCTCCCTCTTTCCCCGTGTGCGCCGACAAACTCTGGACAGGATGGCCTTTATCACAGGGAGAGTCTTATCGCTCGCGTGCGGAGGTCATAGCCTTCGGGGGTGAAGGCTACGAAGGTCTCCAGAGATATATATATATACGGCTTGCCTAGGCCCAGACCAACCTTTTAACCTAAAGGGGTTCTATTATAGGCAACTGGAAATACCGAAAGGCTGTTGACTGACAATGGGGAGACAAGTGCGATCGCGCAGATCACGTATAAATATCAGTTTCACCATTCTAAAAGAAAGTGTACCGTTGGAACATCATCGTGTAATGCAGAGCTGTACGATGCATGAGATGTTGATGCAGTTGCCTTTCGGTAGTGCCTATATGCACGAGACAGTTTTGCACACACGGGCAGTTATGTCAGTTTGAAAAGGCCTTTATCGTTCTGGAAGTGCTGTCGACGAAGCGAAGGAAATGTCAGCGATACCTATTTTGCTGACGCGCAGAGAACGAGTCGGTCAGCTGGATCTTATGGGGTCTCATAACATGTTGCCTATTGTTTTTAGAGTTTGTTTTTAAATCACGCCTATTATGTACGGACTTGTGTTGTAGACATGTTTTACGTGTGAATGGGCACACCCCCTCCAACCAGTAGAGATGCTAACACGATGAAGCCATTGTGCGATATTGCACCGTTTGTTTGTGATGTTCCGTTTTTGCAAATGTGCTTTTAAATAAAGTACACAGTACTGTCGGACTGTTATATTAGTGGATTAAAGCGGTAACAGGCTCCACTGTGCACACTGCCAACTAAGGAACAAAAGCTATGTGACGTATGTTAGTCAAGTGGAGACAGTTGTGTGGTGTTTCTGAATGTTAACATGCACATGAAAGAAATAAGGAAGGATTTTCAAGTTCATCACTTGTCACAGCCAGAGGTCCCTCCTGCCACAATTCAACTTCTATTTCCCTCTCAGTAAACGACTTGCCACACAACTGTTTTGTGTTTACGATCATATCCGTTTTATAGATCCTGCTTCCCACAGCCTAGTAAGTATCTTCTAACGTGCAATGTACAGTGCTTGGTTGTAGTACCTGAAAAGCCAAGCCTGGACCTTCCCGTTGTGAATAGCTAGTGAAAAACATCGAATAAATGATGACATTTTGATGTCGTTACATCCAATTTATTTTTTACAAAAAACTATAATGATATATTTAAGAAAAGGTAGAAGAAGAAAAAAGAAATAGTGATCATTTAAATAAGAGTTTGAGGCTTGATCATGAAAACAGGTCAGGCCTGTTAACGGCAGGCAGAACAGACATATTCCTGTCTGTTGGATTTGAGCACAACACTGATGGAACCATCGGAGGTAGTTGTCACAGCCGACCTGAGATTTTGGATAAACATTAAGACAAATTGATGGAATGATAACGAATGATCAAACATTAGGATTGGCAAAAACTGTCACTGTCACCTATAACAATATGACTTCTTATAAAAAGAAATACCAATGCTTCATTATAAATGTGTCTCGTGAAAAAGTATTGTATTCAATGCCAGTTTACAAGCTATTACCCAGTTAGTGTGACCATCCAGATTGTCCACTTCCCCGTATAGTTGGGGGGGGATCTCTGCAGGTGTGAAAACGTTTTTTGTTGTTGCAACTAGTATCAAAAGCTTGTTATGGCACACTTTACAGGGCATGAGGAGCCACCAAAATTAGCCTATTTGGGGGGGTGTCAGATCCCCAAAAAATTACGACTTCCAAAAGAGAGCTTTACAAAAAGTGCACAGGTCAATGATCGTAAACAACGAGATAGCCCCAAAAACATTGTGGGGAGCCAAAACGTGAAGCATACATTGTGAAAAGCAAATAAGTGCCGATGGGAAGAAACACAAGAGCATGTAGTTAAACAAGTTACAATTAAACAACATGAACCTCAAAAGTGCAAGAGTGTAGGGCTACCCGTAGGAAAGCAAGCAACAATAATATAATTCAGATATCTATATCTATATCTATACATACACACACTAAGCCCTGATAGTGTAACTGAGACGGCACAGTAAATAATTCCTCTTTCAAGTAATAAGCTCCTGTTCAAGTGTTAGGGGGGAGCCCTGCCCCCGCACCCTGCTGACATGACAGGAATGCTTGTATTTCTATATTTGATATGTCTTTACTTGGCTATGCATAGTACTTCTCCCCGGCTGCAATCAGCTTCCTGTACTTTATCCACACTGCTAGACCTGCTAGGACAACACCAACGCATAGGAAGAGCACTGCTGCTCCAACTACGGTGACAGGACAATCTTTGGGTCTCACAGGAAATATTTCAACTGCATCAGAAAGGATATAGAATTCCGCACTGCATTAATCCAATGGGTCATCACTAGAGACCTGGGAAGTTGTCCTCAATTCTAGCTTCTGTGACATAAAACACATTTTCAAATCACCAGGAAAGACACATGTTACATGTCTGATTAGAATCTCAGGCCTGAAGGACTAAAACACTTTTTTTTAACAATTATAATAACGTGCTTTTAATGTATGTGTCTTCACTGATAATTTGTCAGGAGAAAACTCAGTCACCCAAACTCTTACCAGGAACACGTCTATCTTTGCTTCTCATGTGTCCCTGCAGCTGAACCCTGCAGGTGAACATGTTGGAGTCTGTCTTCTGTACAGTCACGTTGCTTCTCGCAGTGTAGCGTCGGTGAGGGCTGGGCTCAGGGTGCCTGTCTGTGTGACATCAGCAGGGAGGAAGCGCCCCTCACCGTCCCACCACTCCAGCTCAGGTTCTGCAGGCCAGCCTCCAGACACACACTGGAGAAGCACCCCAACACCTCCTCTGCCGTGGCCCTCGATGGAGACCTCGAGAGGGGACAGCTGGGCTGTAGGAGGAGCAGGAACGAGAGGACCGGAGCAAGATGTTATGGATCCAGCCAGAGAAGTCAAACACTGAAGGTTTCGGTCGGGATTCTTTATGGATGAATATGAATTTGTGGCATTTCACTGACTGTTTATAGGCAAAGCCCTATCTTTGGCATGTAGCTACAAGCTACATACTTTATGAATTTACCAAGTCAAATTTGTCCGTATAAAAGGGGGTGCGAATGTTCACTACATAACAGGGCTAATAGAAAATGGTCAAGAAGACTCACCAAAGTGTTCATCAGCCAGTGGGGTGGAGTGATTGGTTGGCACTAAATACAGAGAAAAGACAGAGAACAGAGTTTGTCACTGGAAGCCACAGTCTACAGGTAGGATATGGTAACCAACAGCCAGCGAGTGCGTCACATGACGATGAGAAACCTGATCATTGACAGCTACTTGTAGACGGGCTTCCAGTGACTTAACTGTTAGGCCTTTTCTCTGCATTTAGTTCCTACCAATCACTCCTCCCAGCTGACCGATGACTTTGGCGAGTGTTGTTTTAAAATTCAATATATGATTACAGACAGGGGAGCCGCTACGGTTTCTGGGACCCCTGACTAATTTGTCCTCCAGACCCAAAAATCGAAATCCTAGAGGAAAGTCTGGTGTTTGTCTGGGACACGTCTGACCAGGGTCCTTAAAATCATCCTAACCTTCCCCCCTATTACAGCGCCCCTGATTACAGACACACACATCAGATGACGTGTTACGATCATCACTGGCAGCATGAAAAAGAACACTTCGATTGCATGTTTTTGGAGAACACTGCTCGTGTTTTATCAACCTAACGTGAAGAATGTCGCTAACATGCTCCCGTTACAAGCATCCGAACTACATCCAGCCATACTGTCTTCACTCACCCACGAGCAGCTGAACTTCGGATGCTCTGTGTTTGCCAGGATGAACGTAAAAGATGTAGCTCCCCTCATCCGACTTCCTCGCGTCACGCAGCACCAGCGACATGTTGCCGCCCTTCATCTGTTCCACATCCAGGGAGGTTCTGCCCTTGAAGGCCGGGTACTGCTTCAACAGGTGGTCGTGACCGTCGCCCTTGACGTGCACCACCGTCTCCCCCTGGCTGGTCTGCAGCATCCACTCCACGTCCACGTCCCGCCGCCTGCTCCAGCAAGGGAGCAGACAGCTAACCCCCTCGTAGCGGGCATGCCGGACCACTGCTGAAACTAAACCTAAAATGTAACATTTCGTCGTTTTTAGCAGACACTCTTATCCAGAGCGACCTACATGAAGTACAGGGACATTCCCCCCGAGGCAAGTAGGGTGAAGTGCCTTCCCCGAGGACACAACATCATTTGGCACGGCCGGGAATCGAACCAGCAACCTCCTGATTAATAGCCCGATTCCCTAACCGCTCAGCCATTATGATGTACAACTCAGAATTGACAACGTCCAGACGTCACGTTGTCGCACCGGATCAAACCCGGGTAGCTTTGAAGAATGAAGGTGTGCTTGTTAGTGTGGTCGGGGTTATCATGTTCGTGAGCATTACTGAAACCCTACAAATCACCTCCAAGCACGGATCAATTGGTAAAAAAGGTCACATCAGATAGAGAACGCTATTATAAAATCATCGGGCGTTTACCGAATCTTTGTTTGTGTGATTTGATGTCAAAAGTCACAAACTTTGGCAAGTCAAGGCAAGACTTGTTTAGCGAAGTACAAGACTACCATGTTGTATTGTTTAGGTTCAGGTAAGTAGGATGCAATGACGAAAGTGTCTCTGTTGCTCCCTCAAACAAGCTAGCAACAATTAGCAGCCTACTTGTGCTCTTGAATCAGGCCCATCTAGTTGTGACAGCTGTTACCAAGACTGGTCCTGTTTAAAAATCATCAAACTCCAGTCTGCTGTTTTAATGCCTTGGTTCGATGAGAAGCCTTTCAAAAAACCTGTAAGTCACATTCAATGTTGACCATTCTCCTTAGAAGTTGAGGCAAACTGACCATCCACATCCTCAAACACCTGAATAGTATCTATGGGCTCATAACTGCTCATATGTAAATGGAACTGTGTTTTTTCTGTGTACATGTAAACACCACTGTGATTTCCCAAACTGACAATAACACTTAACATAAATCTTACAATAACTTTGATCAGTGCATTAAGACAAGCATTTTATAGACCGTGTGGGGAATCTACACAGTATTGTTTACACGTAGCCTACACAGGGTGTTGTGTTATAACATGTATATGATGTAGTTAATTAGTATGTGGATACAAGAAAGTATGTATGTGAGATAAGATGTCTCAATAAAAAAATCAAGTTCTGTGACCATCCTTGTCGTCTGGCTCATGGAAACAACTAGAAGAAACGGAGCTTTCAGGTCTGAAGACGAGCTTTCGGGTCTGTGAAAACTTGACCAGCTTGTTCAGTGAGTCACATACTAGCTATGTAGTTAGACTAGCTGTATAGTTAGCATCTTGCTAGCTGTGTAGCTAGAATCTTGCTAGCTGTGTACTGAAATGTCCTATGTTAACGATTTTATTGTTGCTTACCTGCTATACTGAGAAAGGAAAGAGTCGTAATGCCCAACATCGTGCAGCAATGATCAACTACGAACAAGTTCGTTCATAGTTTTCAGTCACGCCCATGCGCGGTGACGTAGAACGCTGCTGGAAATGTCACTCCCCCTGCTGCACCTCTCTATTAAGCCCGTGGATGTCGGCGTTTCTCTATCAAGTCTCCCCTCGTTCCCTTCTCCGGTTCCAGCCGTTTCTCCACTCCCCGGTCTCCACATCTTCGCTCTGATACACTATAGCACAAGTGGAAAAAAATCTGCTGCTTTTCCGGTCTACTAGCCTCAATTTCCTCTCAAGGCTTCTGGCGATAGCGCAAGGGGCGCGCACACAGACCAAAGATTTGCAAGCAGCTGGAGACATAGTCTAGTCTTTTCCCCAGCGGTCGCTGCAACAACCGGACACATTTACTGTCGTATTATTATCGAGTGGCAGGGTATTGACTGACAAGGCATGTACCGTTCTGTGGCGCTTATCGGCTACTCCTGCCAGAGGACTTAACCCCCTGAAGCGTGAGGGAGAGCGGAATGGTCCAACCGACAGATGGGAACGCACTGGCCTCTCCACGGCCGTACCGAGTTCCTACATGCAAGCGCAGCGGACAGTCCGAGCGTCTCTCCGCACCTTTCGTCTCACAACCACACAGCTCCTCAGTCGCTACTATCGTCAGTCCTTCCATAACCGAATGTGTTTTTCTCTCGTTTTGACTGGATGTTCAAACCGAAAGGCTTGCAAAGAGTGTTCCTTCTCGGCTCCAACGTGTTAACTATGTGTGGGGTTTGACTGCAGGGCAGTGGCTATGCAGTGGCTGAGCTAAGCTCTAGGCAGTTTAGGCGTTAAGCTAGGCTGACCACGGGCCACCGGGACTTGAGGGTGGAAACCGAATCCACCGGTGATGAGGAGACCAGCTCCCTTTCCAAGCGGATTGTGTTGGTGCGCTGCCAGAAGCATCTGGAAAGGATAACACGGGGATACACTCCCCCAGAAGAACTCGCGTCCGAGACAATCTTAACTTTTAAGACCTTATGGCTGTGGGCCACTTTGTATTTGTGCAATTGAAAAAAATTGGCATAGGGCCTACCACAGTGGATTTTTCTCATTGTGCAATTTGATAAGCTATCAAAAGGCCTATTCACCACAGGAACCTGGCATGTTATTCGAGTGTGTTTCTTTCCAAAAAGCACAAGGTAGTCGAGTCAATCTTCTTTTTTCGATTAAACCGCCACATCCTTGGCGCCCTGACATGCTGTGAAGATGTGCGCGGCGAGGTTTAGCGGGAGTATCAATGGGTGCGCGGACGAGGCCCCCAACGGCACCGGGGTTGGCCCAGCCACCACCTCCCGTCTGCTGGACTGGGCCGAGGCCGGGCCTCGCATCCTCCATAGTCTGGAGATCGGTACCGTCATGACGGTGTTCTACCCGAAGAAATCCCAACGTCCTGAGAGGAGAACGTTCCAGATAAGGCAGGACACGCGCCAAATCGTGTGGAGTCGTAACCCCGACAAAATAGAGGGCGAGGGTAAGTATTTCTCAGGTCAATGGAAGACAACACGGTCTTGATTTGAAGTCATGTGTCTCAACCATGTGTAGAGCACAGTCCACTCAACAGGTCGTTTCTGTGTCCAGCTCAGTCAATAAGCCACAGTGAGCACAATACACATTCATGTGGGAAACCTTGTGTGTGCGTGTGTGTGTGGGTGTGTGTTTGTGAAAGCTCACAACCCTGTGATTCCTAGCAGTAGCTGCAGACTGTTCCTGTCAGTCAGTAGCTTCTCATACCCAAGAGGAGACAGACTATACATGCTACTGCCACATGGAGTCTCTCACACACACACACACATACACACACACACACACACACACACACAGGCATAGCCCAGGCTTGGATTTCCTGTCTCCTCTCCATGGAGACTGGGGGCTGAGCAGAGCAGTCCAGGGGCATATTAGTAGACTGTAACATTGTGTTGGTTGGGAAGCATGTGTTGTGCTGGCTGTGCAGCCTACTGTATTGGTTCCACTGTGCTGTGTGGGTTGTAAGACTATCTGTTGCCATGTCTGTTTGGACAGTACAAGTCTTTTTGGACCAAAAACAGCATGGATGAGTCAGAAGAGAGAAAGAAAACGACAAAACACGCATGGCACACACACACACACTCGTGAACCAACACTCTCACGGAGGCCTCTCATTTACCGACTGGCAACCTGAACGAGCCAACATACTGAAGAGTCCGTCTATTCAGTGTTAACATGATACATTTCTATGTAAACATTTGATAAAGGAACTTGGGAGTGTTCCGGCTGGAGATTAATATTTAGGCCCCGGAGCCTGGCCAAAAACAAACTGGTTCCTGTACCCTAATTCACACTGGGACACTGGTTTTCTGCTCTCATTGTTCTTTCCGCTTTCTCCCTCTTTTGTTTCTCTCTCCATTTCACTCTCTCTCTCTCTCTCTCTCTCTCTCTCTCTCTCTCTCTCTCTCTCTCTCTCTCTCTCTCTCTCTCTCTCTCTCTCTCTCTATGTGTGTGTGTGTGTGTGTGAGTGTTTGCACATTAAACCTGTGTTCACTACTTGAGAGCCTCGTTAATTATTTAGGATCAAAACCATGATGCATGTAAGCTACAATACTGTACAGTATACAATGTGTGTGTTTTGCTGTTTTGTTCACCCCCCCACGCCCCACCCTCCCTTTCCATCACCACACACACACCCACACACAGCCACACACCCACACACACACATAAATGCCTGGGGCTCTATCTCGCACACACACTTTCTCAAATATACTCATAAATCTAACCCTTTACAAATACACCCCCCATCCCTCATCCTCCTTCTCAACAG